>NC_134399.1:132729398-132930366 GCF_050003625.1 Haematobia irritans | reverse complement strand
TCAGGAGGTTACAATAACTTTGATCTGTCAAAAAAATATGCCTACAAGAAATATTGACCCCATAAAAAATATATAACGGTCGATTCAGAATCTCCTCTTGAGCCGATCTAGCCCTTGAAATTGTCCGTGCGTCCATGCATTTGGTGTTCGCTGGATTTCGGTCCATTGTTGCCACAATTCGTAGAATTCTACAAAAATGGTAGATTGATGTTTTGGTAGATTTTGCAAACTCCTTCTCTCCACCTAAGAGGTACATCAATTTTCTATATATGGAAATAATATTTTAACAATATTTTCGATAGAAATAATTTTTTAATAAAATCTGCTATAGATATATAATTTTGACAAAATTTTCTATAGAAATAAAATTTTGACAAAATTTTCTATAGAAATAAAATTTTGACAAAATTTTCTATAGAAATACAAATGTTGCAAAATTTTCTATAGAAATAAAAATATGGCAAAATCTATATATATATAAAATTCAATCTATGTTTGTTTATTTGTTTGTTTGTTTGTATGAACCGAGTTGGCTCCGAAACGGCTGAACCGATTTACTTGAAACTTTCAGAGATCATAGGGGACGTTCATGTGGTGAAAATAGGGTACCTCATTTTTTGACACCTGGTCGCGGAGGGGGACTTCCCCTTTGTCGGACTTTTTTAAAATTGGACCAAAGTTGACCGATTTGCTTGAAATTTTCATTGAATGTTGGGGTTGGCATCTAGACAAAAATCCGCTACATTATTTTTCGATATTTGGTCGGGGAGGGGGGCCACCCCTTTGCCCGACTTTTTTAGAGTACAGTGAAAACAAAACTAAACTCCCCCGACTGAAATTTTACGGAAAAATGGGTGAGGTTATGAAATTTATATCAGGTTCCTGATTTTTTAATAAAACTAAAAGGGCATAGGGAGACATCTGCTTCTCTTAAGTACATACAGAGAAACAATTAAATTTTACCGAGTTACTTGAAATTTACAGAGGACTGGGGAGAGATCGTAACCTCTGTCAACCGTAATAGTTGATACCTGATTTTGTGATTTTTAGACGGAAGAGAGGCCGCCCCTTTAGGCTTATAATTTGCTTGACATTTTCTGGGACGTTTACAAAAGATACGCTTTTCGACATTTGGTCGGGGTCTATTAACCATGTTCCTTAATCTATATCTGTCCATAAAGCTCGAAAAATAATTGTATAATTAATTGAAATATAAAAAAATTCAAGTTTTCTTGAAATTTACATAGGCAGTGGGGGAAGATTATGAACGAAGAGGCAACCTTCCTTGTCCCACACTTGAAGGAAAGTTTCAAGAATTTTCAGGGAAGGTTAGGGGTGCTATTCACTACGGTGTTTGTCGATATTGTATCGGGGAAAGTGACGTCCCTTTAAAACAATAGAGCAAAAATTAAACATCTCCGATCTACTTGAAATTTACAGGGAACGTGAGAGGAGGTGATGAAATTTATACATGATTTTTAAATTAATATATTAATTTTGCGATATCTGGTTGGGGAAGGGGAAAATTGAAATAAACATTGTCGATTTACTTCGATAGAATTTATAGGGACCATTGAGTAGTTGCGAAATTAATATAGGGTACGTGATAGTCCGATATCAGGTCAGAGTGGAGCGAAGGTGAGGAGAGAGTTCCCTTTTGCCGGTTTTTTTCTCTTAAATTGAAAGTGGAGGGTTGTCCGTAAATGGGAACTGGGTATATAATTTTATGATTTATGCACAGGCTTCTTTCTTCCAGACTTCTTATTAGTAAAGAGAGGGTTTCCTTTTGTCCGTTTTTTTTTCTTAAGTTGAAAGTAGAAGGTTGTCCGTAAATGGGAACTCGGTACATAATTTTATGATTTTTGCACAGGCTTCTGCCAGACTTCTTTTTAGTAAAGAACTTAAATTTACATGAAATTGGCAGCCAACGTAGAGGGTGCATTATTTTCCAACATTTTAGCAAATGTTAATGTGGTAAAATTTTTACTACTTTTGCCTTTTGCCTTAATTTTCAGATATGTTGAGGAGAAGGATACCTTTCCTTGACAAACCACACTTAAAATTCAAAAGAAATATAGAAGAAGGTACACCCTCTCCCGCCGTATTTGTACCTATAAACGAAAAATCAAGTAGTCCGATTTGTTTAAAAGAATTCAAATCTTTTCGAATTTGTTTTCAGCACGAAGGATATAGTTGACTAAGTTAACGCAAAATGTTCCTCCAAATACGCTTCGGAAGGCGCAGCGAAGCGGGCCGGGTTACGCTAGTTTTCTATAAAAATAAAATTTTGACACAATTTTCTATAGTAATCAAATTTTGACAAAATTTTCTATAAAAAAAAAAATGTTGACAAATTTTTCTTTAGAAATAAAATGTTACAAAATTTTCTATAGAAATAAAATTTTGACAAAATTTTCTATAGAAATAAAATTTTGACAAAATTTTCTATAAAAATAAAATGTTGACAAAATTTACTATAGAAATAAAATTTTGACAAAATTTTTTATAGAAATAAAATGTTACAAAATTTTCTATAGAAATAAAACTTTGACAAAATTTTCTATAGAAATGAAATTTTGACAAAATTTTCTATAAAAATAAAATTTTGACAAAATTTACTATAGAAATAAAATTTTGACAAAATTTTTTATAGAAATAGAATGTTACAAAATTTTCTATAGAAATAAAACTTTGACAAAATTTTCTATAGAAATAAAATTTTGACAAAATTTTCTATAGAAATAAAATTTTGACAAAAAATTTTTTATAGAAATAAAATGTTACAAAATTGTCTATAGAAATAAAATTTTGACAGAATTTTTTATAGAAATAACATTTTGACAAATTTTCTATAGAAATAAACTTTTGGCAAAATTTCCTAAAGAAATAAAATTTTGATGAAATTTTCTTTAGCAATAAATTTTGGACTTCAAAATACAGCAAAATGTTGATGAAATTTTTTATAGAAATAAAATTTTAACAATATTGTCTAAAGTAATCAAATTTTGACAAAATTTTTTGTTAAAATAATAAAATTTTGGCAATAGAAATAAAATGTTGACAAAATTATCTATAGAAATAAAATTTTGACAAAATTTTCTATGGAAATAAAATTTTTACAAAATTTTCTATTAAAATGAAACTTTAACTAAATTTTCTAAAGAAATAAATTTTGACAAAATTTCCTATAGAAATAAAACTTTTTTTATGAAATTTTCTTTAGCAATAAATTTTGGACTTCAAAATACAGTAAAATTTTGATGAAATTTTCTATAGAAATAAAATTTTTACAAAATTTTCTATAGAAATAAAATTTTGACAATATTGTCTATAGTAATCAAATTTTGATAAAATTTTCTATAGAAATAACATTTTGACAAATTTTATATAGAAATAAAATGTTGACAAAATTTTTTATATAGAAATAACACTTTGACAAAATCTTCTATAGAAACAAAATTTTGACAAAATTTTCTATCGAATAAAAATTTTGACAATATTGTCTATAGTAATCAAATTTTGATACAATTTTCTATAGAAATAAAATTTTGACAAAATTTTCTCTAGAAATAACATTTTGACAAAATGTTGTATAGAAATAAAATTTTGATTTTATATAGAAATAAAATGTTGACAAAATTTTTTATATAGAAATAGCACTTTGACAAAATCTTCTATAGAAACCAAATTTTGACAAAATTTTCTATACAAAAAAAAAATTTGACAACATTTTTTATAGAAATAAAATTTTGACAAAATTTTCGATAGAAATAAAATGTTGACAAAATTTTCTGTAGAAATAAAATTTTGACAAAATTTTCTAAAGAAATAAAATTTTGACAAAAAGTTTCAATAGAAAGAAAATTTTGATGAAATTTTCTTTAGCAATAAATTTTGAACTTCAAAGTACAGTAAAAAAATATAGAAATAAAATGTTACAAAATTTTCTATAGAAATAAAACTTTGACAAAATTTTCTATAGAAATAAAATGTTGACAAAATTTTCTATAGAAATAAAATTTTGACAAAAAATTTTTTATAGAAATAAAATGTTACAAAATTGTCTATAGAAATAAAATTTTGACAGAATTTTCTATAGAAATAACATTTTGACAAATTTTCTATAGAAATAAACTTTTGGCAAAATTTCCTAAAGAAATAAAATTTTGATGAAATTTTCTTTAGCAATAAATTTTGGACTTCAAAATACAGCATAATGTTGATGAAATTTTTTATAGAAATAAAATTTTAACAATATTGTCTAAAGTAATCAAATTTTGACAAAATTTTCTGTTAAAATAATAAAATTTTGGCAATAGAAATAAAATGTTGACAAAATTTTCAATAGAAATAAAATGTTGACAAAATTATCTATAGAAATAAAATTTTGACAAAATTTTCTATGGAAATAAAATTTTTACAAAATTTTCTATTAAAATGAAACTTTAACTAAATTTTCTAAAGAAATAAATTTTGACAAAATTTCCTATAGAAATAAAATTTTTATGAAATTTTCTTTAGCAATAAATTTTGGACTTCAAAATACAGTAAAATTTTGATGAAATTTTCTATAGAAATAAAATTTGTACAAAATTTTCTATAGAAATAAAATTTTGACAATATTGTCTATAGTAATCAAATTTTGATAAAATTTTCTATAGAAATAACATTTTGACAAATTTTATATAGAAATAAAATGTTGACAAAATTTTTTATATAGAAATAACACGTTGACAAAATCTTCTATAGAAACAAAATTTTGACAAAATTTTCTATAGTAATAAAATTTTGACAAAATTTTCTATCGAATAAAAATTTTGACAATATTGTCTATAGTAATCAAATTTTGATACAATTTTCTATAGAAACAAAATTTTGACAAAATTTTCTCTAGAAATAACATTTTGACAAAATGTTGTATAGAAATAAAATTTTGATTTTATATAGAAATAAAATGTTGACAAAATTTTTTATATAGAAATAACACTTTGACAAAATCTTCTATAGAAACCAAATTTTGACAAAATTTTCTATACAAAAAAATTTTGACAACATTTTTTATAGAAATAAAATTTTGACAAAATTTTCGATAGAAATAAAATGTTGACAAAATTTTCTGTAGAAATAACATTTTGACAAAATTTTCTAAAGAAATAAAATTTTGACAAAAAGTTTCAATAGAAAGAAAATTTTGATGCAATTTTCTTTAGCAATAAATTTTGAACTTCAAAGTACAGTAAAATTTTGATGAAATTTTTTAGAGAAATAAAATTATGGCAATATTGCCTATAGTAATCAAATTTTTTAAAATTTTCTATAGAAATAACATTTTGACAAAATTTTATATAGAAATAAAATGTTGACAAATATATAGAAATACCATTTTGACAAAATCTTCTATAGAAACAAAATTTTGACAAAATTTTCTATAGTAATAACATTTTGACAAAATTTTCTACAGTAATACAATTTTGACAAAATTTTCTATCGAATAAAGATTTTTACAAAATTCTCTATCGAATAAAATTTTCTATAGAAATAAAATTTAGACAAAATTTGCTATAGAAATAAAAAATGTTGACAAAATTTTCTATAGGTATACAATTTTGACAAAGTTTTTTATAGAAATAAAATTTTCTATAGAAATAAAATGTTGATGAAATTTTCTTTAGCAATAAATTTTGTACTTCAAAATACAGTACACGGTGTTTTTTTGCACAAGGACGAATGCTATTGAATTTGGAAAAAAAATCGGATCAAATTTAGATATAGCTCCCATACATTCAAAAAAAGTGAAAGTGAAAAGTAAATGAACTAAAACATGGGAGAAAATTACACACAAATCAAGCATAAAGATTTACTAAATTCGTACTTTTCACAAAATAGTTCATTATTTCTTCGAATTTATAAATTTGACTACAAATGCGTCCGTCTTGAACTTCGAATGACACTTAAGACATTCTTGCAATAGTGCACTCCAATTTTTTCCTTCAAACTAAAAAATTTTCTTTAGACTTTAAATAAGTCTAATAAATTTTCTTCAATTTGTCGAAAAATATTTACTTATATTTGTGATATCGCGTTGATGTCAGCGTTTTTAATACTTTTTAATTTAAATTTTCTAAAAATAGTCTAAATTTTCTAAAATTAACCAACATTTTTCTTTCGGGTGGGTTCACTGTTTTTTCAGTGTAAGGTTGGCACTAACAAATACCAAAGTGTAGATGGCTCACCGAGAATGCCCCAAAGCCACTTTTGTATGTTAGAGCGCGTGTGAAGGGGTTTACTTTCGTTGTCTTATGAACAAATTTACAATTTCTTATATCCTTTATCTACTTTATCCAAAAATTTCGTAAATTAGAGTCCGATTTATTTCATATGCGTGGAAAAATGATAATTTTGAATTTTAAGTAGCAATGGTAATGAAATGACTTTCAACTTATCCAACAAGTGGCCATATTTTAACAATCACATATTCGTATTTTGCTTCTCTTTGAATAATTACTGCTGATCGTGTTAAAATATAAAACATATACCAACCCATTTTATATATTTTTTTAGGTTTACCTTTCGCCTGGACGGAGAATCGAACAGTTTATAAGTCAACACACTATCCACTGGGCTGGGCTTGACTGACCTGTTATTGTCAACGACAGACAATTATGGCTATAGCCGTCAACGCATACAGTCAAGCAGTTATATTTATAGAGCACAGTCTTGGGCCCACGCCCACGAGCCGATGTAAAGAAACTTTATTTAACAGAAACATACCTTTAGTTGGCCACTTTATTAAAAATACAACTTGTGGAAACGGAAGTAATGTAATTTTACATATATTCCAAATATGTTCACAAGATTTCAAAAAGATACGTGGCATTTGATGCTACTTTTTACTTTGAATCTTCAAAATGTGTCTTATTGCAGTCTTCAAGTTAGAAAAGAACAGTGCTTCATATCAACGAAATGGGCAGTGATTTTTGGAGCATAAAATATTTTTTTTTATTACCACTTAATTTTTATCCGTTTTTTATACGATTTTCAACAAATGCTCTATAATTCTATAAGCTTTTCGTATACACACAAAAAAATTTCACGAAAATTTTTCCAATTAAAATTTTAATTGAGTTTTAAAAAATATTCAATTAAAAATTTAATTGATTCAACAAAATTTTTTAGTTAAAACAAAAATCAATCACAAAAATAATAGTATCAATTAATTTTTTAATTGGATCAATTAACTTTTTAATTGACCTTCAATTAATTTTTTAATTGATACTATCATTTCTGTGATTGAAGACATTTCAATTAAAAATTAATTGGATCAATTAATTTCGTGATTGAATCAGAAAAAATTTTTTTGTGTGTACATTAACATGGATTGGAATTTATTAAATATCTTGAGAGAGAAAACCAATATTAAAAAACAATTTTGAATATTTGTAAAATAACGGTTGTTTTACCTTCGAATTTATGCCATAAAATATTTTTCCTCTATGCTAGAGTCGCCTCAACATTCCATAGAACTCATTTGAAATTCATATCGAAGTTGTAAATCAACATATCTACCTAATACACAACAACAATAACAACAATGCTATAAACTTCCCTACTCTACTTCTATGCAATACTCACAACCCATTTACCATCCATCGCACACACTCTTCTCTTCACAATTCGACAGAGTGTTGCTCTTGTTGCTACAGTGAGAAATATAAAATGCCATGAAACTGGCAAATAAAAATATAATCACTAAAGTAAATGTAAGAGAACATAAGGCTGAAGGAAAGGAGTTCGTTTGTTTTTTTTCCTGTTTGTTTATTTATTTGTATCCCATGAGTTTCTAGACCTTCACATTACGCCAGTAGTCAATGTCCCTTGTCTTCAATATGCTCTTTGGCATCACCTCCCCTCTCCACTGCCATGAAGATCTTGTATTTTTACGACCGTTACGTATAGAATTTCAAATGTGTTGTGGAGCACATTTTGAAAATATTAAAATACTCTCAGTAAAGAGATGAGAACAAACGAAACGAATGAAAGAAAGCAAGGCCTTTACAAATTTGCCAAACGTAAATTGTATCGTGGGGTGCGGGGGACAGGGATTGTGTGTAGAGAGTTGGGGAGAGAAACTATTCATAGCCTCTTATGCAGAAATACCCACTCGTCGTAGCACATCAACTATTTTGCATAAAGCAATAATGGGAATGAAGTGATATCTAAAAACAAATTACAACTTTTTTTTCTTACTCTCCCTCTACTTGTTTCCCCGCTGTGGTAGAAAGGGAGCATAGAGAGTTGAAAATGGCATTCACATTTGAGTGGTGCCATAGGTAGCCGAAAAGAGGAAGGGGGATGATTTCGTAACATCATTGTGAGGCCATTCTCCCTCACATTTTGTGGGTGTTTATATAGGATGGAAGAGCCAACCAACCAAACATTTCGTTTACTTGCAAATGGCATTTTACTACCCAGACGTAGATTTTCATCTATATGGGCACCACCACTGCCGCCAACAAGGGAAAACTTTGGTAAACAAAGTTGAAATTGTTTTCACTTCGTAACGGAAACAGAGTTATAGTCGTCTTCACCTTTTCACAGAATACTGATGTTTTGTTCAATTGTGCATGGTGCATTTAACTGCGAGGAGAGCGGTGGGGAGGGAGAGAGTTAATCCTAGTGCAATACAAATGCAAGGACTAAACTGAAAACTTACAATGAATCTCAAACTGATTAATTCATAGAAAAACATTTTCTATTGCTGTATAAAGTTTGCTTTTCTATATTCCCAATACTCGGCATTGATATTCAGTTTGGAATGTCTTTGTCATAGCAAAGTGTATTTGTCATATCTAAAGAGCAACAAAAAGTAGTTGATTGTGGGGTTGAAACTCTAACAGGTTGGCTGATAAGTCCCAGGTCTAACAAAGAAAAGCACATTTTTGTTGTCCAAATTCGTTTTTTTTCTTCTTCATATGGGGCCGTTTTGCCGCGATTTCGACCTTCAAACGCTCCAATAACGCCATATAATAGTCACTGTTGATGGTTTTTCCCTTCTTAAGATAATCGATAAAAATTATTCCATGCGCATCCCAAAAAACAGAGGCCATTACTTTGCCAGCGATCTTTTGAGTCTTTCCACGCTTCGGAGACGGTTCACCGGTCGCTGTCTACTCAACCGACTATCGATTGGACTCAGGAGTGTAGTGATGGCGCCATGTTTCATGTGTATTACGAGTTAACCCATTTACGCCGGCTCCCTTATTAGTGGTAGAAAAATGTTGAAACTTAGTGGAGGATGCCATAATGTCACTCATATTCCGCGCACAAAAATTCAGCCCCCTACCTCTACCCCTTGTTCGTACAGGGGGTGGTGCGTTTTCGCACCCGTACAATTTTAGTACTAGAAAATGTTTTAATAAATTAATAGCATTGTAAAGGGAAATACACGAATTAATTTGGAGTTTTAATAAAATTACTCAAAAATTAGATGATAATATTAAAAAATAGTGAAGTAATGCATGTTCCAAAGGTTGCACGTTATTTATAGTTTCCGGCATGATAGTCTGAGAACCATTTTGGATGCACTGCCACTTTGCACTTGGCACAGTAGTAAATAGTATGCGAGGCACAGTGGCGACAGCGAATGCGTTTTTCTCTTTCTCAATGTTGTGGCCAACATTATCCAGTTTTAATCGTTTTTGAGCTGCTGTGTCTTGAGTTTTTGGACCACGATGATATGCCACTGTCTCAATTTGCAGCAACGAACCAGTCACAATGTTGCGGAATTCGAATTGTCCCATCTTCTTGAATTCCTTCTTGGAGCCATCCTTATTTGTCGTTGCGTTTTCACGCTGGAAACTACGAATGGCGCAAAACAGTTTCCAAGCATTGATCATTGCAGCATCAAGACCGTTTGGGAGTAATGGCCAATACCATTTTTTACCACGGAGGGAAATCCTGTAGTTGTTCATTGCGTTGTCGAAAATATCAACGCCTCCCATTCGTTTGTTATACTGCTGAATGATGTCTGGTTGCTCAACCATTGCACGTTCAACGTGCATTTCGACGGAACCACAAATTTCGGGCATACTTGCTAAGGCACTATCAGTTTTATTAGGTCCAGGATCATCACAGAACATTTGGTCGTCCGGGACATCTTCGGTATCTGTCATGGTATCCACATCATTCGGAGGCAAAACGGTTATATCAATGGCCGAAGCGTTCGACAACTGTTTTTGTGGCTCGCTTTCATCATCAGACCATTCGTTCTCAATTAATTCTTCCAGTTCACGAACTGATAATCCTGTCCTTTTCGAAGTAACTCTTGAACACTTTGCCATAATTAAAACTGAACTCACGAAGAGGCACAATTAGAATATAAATCTCAATCACAACTCAATAACAATTATCACTGATTATGGCATTCACTTGTTTGACTATGCTTTGTACGATTAACTGTAATATATATCTGTATGTATGTATGTATGTATATGTAATATATACGTATGTAATCTCTTTAGATAATTTTAAGCGAAATGATGCATTAAAGAGATCGTGACAGAGAGCAGATGGTGTGACAGCTATTTTGATTGGGAGCGCTTCATTAGCGTTCGCACATATGGTTGACCGAAAATAATTTTCTTAGTAAAAGAGCACCCATTAGCGCCGACGGGTGCGAAAACGCACAACACGTATATATGCAAAGACGTTTATATGTACAATTTTGAAAATTTTATGAGTTAAATATAGGGCAGAGGGCGATCCATACCAATATATATTTAAAAAATATTTTTTTCTATATGTTTTCTTTGTATAATAGGGTTATTTTTTGCATGTGCGAAAACCTGTACATGGCGATGCGTTTATCATCATGCAGGTGACGTCTGATGAAAAAACAGCCCAAGTCAAATAAATAGACCCATCCATCTACTATCTATACCAAGAAACAGAAAAGCGATATCGAATATGAAACCGTTTCTATGCATGCTCAAAAACACATCTATTTTTGGTGCGTTTTCGCAACCGTCGACGTTAATGGGTTAACAGCTGCAAACACCGCTCAGAATCATCAACACGTTGTTGTTTTTGGTCAAATGTGAGCTCGCGCGGCACCCATTTTGCACAGAGCTTCCGCATATCCAAATATTGATGAATGATGTGATCAACACATTCCTTTGATATCTTTAAGGCCTCTGCTGTCTCGATCAACTTCATTTTACGGTCATTCAAAATCATTTTGTGGATTTTTTTTGGTGTTTTCGTCGGTAACCATCTCTTTCGGGCGTCCACTGCGTTCACCGTCCTCCGTGTTTATTTCAACACCCTTGAATTTTGCATACCAATCAATTATTGTTGATTTCTCTGGGGCAGAGTCCGGAAACTCATTATCAAGCCAAGTTTTTGCTTCCACCGTATTTTTTCCCTTCAGAAAACAGTATTTTATCAAAACACGAAAATCCTTTTTTTCCATTTTTTTTCACAATAAAAAAAGTTTCTTCACAAAAGTAACACATCGAAATAATGCTCTAAGACTCCATGAAGCATATATGTTAAGTTCAATATGAACTAAAGCAAATGAAAATTTTCGTACGATTCCCACAAATAGTAAGAATGAACTACTGTATGGTTAAAATGGTCATGATTTGGCGCCAATGAGTTTCTTCTTAACTTTTATTTAATATTTTCTTCTATTAGAGGGTGTAATCTCGTGAACTATAGTTAAAAAGTCCAACAGGGCATTAAATTTTCCAGGTTTTCACAACGTTTTGGGGAAATCTTAAAACTGTGTAGCAAAATTTAGTTCAATTTTCGTAAGAGTTAGTTTATTCTTCCTATAAAACAGTTTACTTTTGTTCGGTGTACTGTGTCATAACCATTTTCATGAAAACTTTTGACAGAATTCCATTAATTTCCGGTGTTTAATAAGTTAAATGTTACTCTTGCCCACCTCTACGAACACACACACACACAGGCATTCCTTGAAGTCGTCTAAATGAATGTCATGATGTGAACACTTATGATTGGGGTGTTTGTTTTTTATGGTAATTAGCTAGAATTGTGTTGCGTTTCACCACGCAGGAAGAGGAGATTTTCCACCACTGCCATTCTACCGTAGCATGTTAGGCTTCATACTCGTTTTGTGTGATACCAACACTACCACCACATTGTACGATAGTTACTAAAGGAAAGAGAGTGTGGTTTGTGGCTTGGTCTTGTCTGTCATCAGATGAGAGACGAACTCATGAGTTCGCAGTCAAGTGCTTATTCACATACACACATATATGTACGAGTATATACTCGTACATACACACAAAATACATATTTGGAAAATGTGTAATAATTTCGTATGTTAGCTCACTAGGAATTGGCTTTAGTTTGGTGTTACACACATCATTTCCTTAAATGGTAACGGGTTTGAAATGCTGCCTTGTAAGAAAAATGTTGGAATTTTCTAATCTACAATAATAATTGGAGTAATTTAGCTCTGTACTCATACACACACACACAAATATGTTCCAGCAATTTTAAAGTGGGACACAATTTAAATAGAAAACCAGTAAGAAAAGTAAGACGGAGCCACTATATTATACCCCGCCTGCATCATTGTGTAGATCTACATTTTCGATACCACCTCAAATCCTTCAAATCTGTTAGGTACTATAAAAATACTTATGAAAACAAGTAAGGAAAGTCTAAAGTCGGGCGGGGCCGACTATATTATACCCTGCGCCACTTTGTAGATATAAATTTTCGATACCATATCACATCCGTCAAATGTGTTGGGTGATACACATAAAGGTTTGTCCAAAATACATACATTTATATATCACTCGATTTGGACAGAATTTGATAGACTTTTACAAAATCTATAGACTCAAAATTTAAGTTGGCTAATGCACTAGGGTGGAACACAATATTAGTAAAAAATATAGGAAACATTTAAATCTGAATCAATTTTAAGGAATTTTCGCAAAAGTTTATTTATGATTTATCGCTCGATATATATGTATTAGAAGTTTAGGAAAATTAGAGTCATTTTTACAACTTTTCGACTCAGCAGTGGCGATTTTACAAGGAAAATGTTGGTATTTTGACCATTTTTGTCGAAATCAGAAAAACATATATATGGGACCTATATCTAAATCTGAACCGATTTCAACCAAATTTGGCACGCATAGCAATAATGCTAATTCTACTCCCTGTGCAAAATTTCAACTAAATCGGAGTTAAAAATTGGCCTCTGTGGTCATATGAGTGTAAATCGGGCGAAAGCTATATATGGGAGCTATATCTAAATCTGAACCGATTTCAACCAAATTTGGCACGCATAGCAACAATGCTAATTCTACTCCCTGTGCCAAATTTCAACTAAATCGGACCAAAAAATTGGCCTCGGTGGTCATATGAGTGTAAATCGGGCGAAAGCTATATATGGGAGCTATATCTAAATCTGAACCGATTTCAACAAAATTTGGCGCGCATAGCTACAATGCTAATTCTACTCCCTGTGCAAAATTTTAACCAAAATGGGGTAAAACTCTGGCTTTTGGGACCGTATTAGTCCATATCGGGCGAAAGATATATATGGGAGCTATATCTAAATCTGAACCGATTTTAATAAAATTTGGCACACTTGATTACAGTGCTAAGTATTCTTCTTGTGCAAAATTTTAAGTAAATTAGGGTAAAACTCTGGCTTCTGGGGCCATATAAGTCCATATCGGGCGAAATATATACATGGGAGCTATATCTAAATCTGAACCGATTTCTTCCAAAATCAATAGGGTTCTATTCTGAGCCAAAACACATACTTGTGCCAAATTTGAAGTCGATTGGACAAAAACTGCGACCTAGACTTTGATTACAAAAATGCACAATCAAAGCCTGAGCATTTTTGCCAAAGACACCATGTGTTTATCTCGTCTCCTTCTGGGTGTTGCAAACATATGCACTAACTTATAATACCCTGTTCCACAGTGTGGAGCAGGCTATAAAAATATGGGAATTATGAAGCGAGAGAAATTTTAATGCAATTGTACAAAGGAGCATTTATGATTTATCAGGCGATACATATGTATTCGAGATATAGGACAATTTTAGTAATATTAACCATTTTTGCAACTCATCAGTTGCGATTTTACAAGGATTTTGGTTAGATCTCGCGAAGATATGTGGTCAAGTGTGGGTTATGATATATTATTTGGTCAAGTCGGGCGACTTGGAGCCTTATTTAAAACTCAACCGTTCTGAGGAAATTCTGGCATTACAGTGTTTAGGTCATAAGATATGGGGAAATCATCACAGAATTTTGTGTCAAGTGTGGGAATTTTGGCCATATTTGTATAAACCGGAAAAAAACGAATATATGGAAGCTTTATCTAAATCTGAACAAAATTAGATCAAACTTGACACACTTAAATATCATATTAAATATATTCTCTGTGGAAACTATCCAGTCAATTGGAGGAAAATCGCATTGAAAATGGGTCTAAAATATGAAACAGTCTACCATATTTCCCCAACTCTGGTGTACGTATATATGGGAGCTATATATAATCTGAACCGATTTTGACTAAATTTGACATGCATAGTTAGAATAATAATTTTGCTATCTCTGCAAAATTTCACGTAAATGGGAGTATAACTCTGGCCCCCGTGGTCATTTGAGTGTAAATCGGGCGAAAGATATATGTGGAAGCTATATCTAAATCTGAACCGATTTCAACCAAATTTGGCACATTTACCGATACTATTAAACGTACTCCTTGTGCAAAATTTGAAGCAAATCAGGGCAAAACTCTGGCTTTTGTGGCCATATAAGTCCAAATCGGACGAAAGATATATATGGAAGCTATATCTAAATATGAACCGATTTGGATAATATTTTGCAAGTTTCTCGAAAATCATAAAATATTCGGATGCACAAAATTTAAAAAACATCGGTTGATAAACACGCCAATTATAACCAGATCGGGGATAAATATATATGACAGCTATATCTAAATCTGAACCGATTTTTTCCAAAATCAATAGCGATCATCTCTCTTCTCCAAAACGACCCTGTGCCAAATTTGAGGACGATCGGAATTAAACTGCGGCCTGTACTTTGCGCACAAAAATACATGAACAGACAGACAGACGGACGGACAGACAGACAGACAGACAGACAGACAGACAGACGGACATCGCTAAATCGACTCAGAATTTAATTCTAAGACGATCGGTATACTAAACGATGGGCCTCAGACTTTTCCTTCTTTGCGTTACATACAAATGCACAAACTTATTATACCCTGTACCACAGTAGTGGTGAAGGGTATAAATATGGGAAACATTTACATCTGAAACAATTTTGAGGAAACTTCGCAAAAGTTTATTTATGATTTATCGCTCGATATATATGTATTAGAAGTTTAGGAAAATTAGAGTCATTTTTAAAACTTTTCGACTAAGCAGTGGTGATTTAACAAGAAAAATGTTGGTATTTTGACCATTTTTGTCAAAATCAGAAAAACATATATATGGGAGCTATATCTAAATCTGGACCGATTTCAATCAAATTTGGCACACATGACTATATTAATAATTGTACTCCGTGTGCAAAATTTCAAGCTAATCGGGATAAAACTCTGGCTTCTGGGTCCATATAAGTGCATATCGGGCGAAAGATCTATATGGGAGCTATATCTAAATCTGAATCGATTTCAATCAAATTTGGCACGCGCAGCTACAATGCTAAATCTACTCCCTGTGCAAAATTTCAACCAAATTGGGGAAAAACTCTGGGTTTTAGGACCATATTAGTCCATATCGGGCGAAAGATATATATGGGAGCTATAGCTAAATCTGAACCGATTTCAATCAAATTTTGCAGACTTGACTACACTACTAATTGTACTGCTAGTGCAAAATTTCAACCAAATTCGGCCAAAATTCTGGCTTCTGGGGCATTATAAGTCCATATCGGGCGAAAGATATATATGGGAGCTATATCTAAATCTGAACCGATTTCAATCAAATTTTTTACACTTGACTATACCACTAAGTGTTATGTTTGTACAAAATTTCAAGCACATCGGTATAAAACTCTGGCTGCTGGGTCCACATTAGTGCATATCGGGCGAAAGATATATATGGGAGCTATATCTAAATCTGAACCGATTTCTTCCAAAATCAATAGGGTTCTATTCTGACCCAAACTAGGAACATGTGCCAAATTTGAAGGCGATTGGACTTAAATTGCGACCTAGACTTTGATCACAAAAATGTGTTCACAGACAGACGGACGGACGGACGGACAGACGGACATGGTTATATCGACTCAGGGACCCACCCTGAGCATTATTGGCAAAGACACCATGTGTCTATCTCGTCTCCTTCTGGGTGTTACAAACATATGCACTAACTTTTAATACCCTGTTCCACAGTGTGGCGCAGGGTATAAAAATATGGGAAACATTTAAATCTGAAGCAATTTTAAGGAAACTTCGCAAAAGTTTATTTATGATTTATCGCTCGATATATATGTATTAGAAGTTTAGGCAAATTAGAGTCTTTTTTACAACTTTTCGGCTAAGCAGTGGCGATTTAACAAGGAAAATGTTGGTATTTTGACCATTTTTGTCGAAATCAGAAAAACATATATATGTGCTATATCTAAATCTGAACCGATTTCAAGAAAATTTGGCATGCACAGATATAATGCTAATTCTACTCCCTGTGCAAAATTTCAATTAAATCAGAGAAAAAGATTGGCCTCTGTGGTCATACGAGTGTAAATCGGGCGAAAGCTATATATGGGAGCTATATCTAAATCTGAACCGATTTCAACCAAATTTGGCACACATGACTATACTACCAATTGTACTCCTTGTACAAAATTTCAAGCTAATCGGGTTAAAACTCTGGCTTCTGGGTTCATATAAGTGCATATCGGGCGAAAGATATATATGGGAGCTATATCTAAATCTGAACCGATTTCAATAAAATTTGGCACACTTGACTACACTACTAATTGTACTCCTAGTGCAAAATTTCATCAAAATTCGGCAAAAAATCTGGCTTCTGGGGCCATATAAGTCCATATCGGGCGAAAGATATATATGTGAGCTATATCTAAATCTGAACCGATTTCAATCAAATTTTGCACACTTGACTACACGACCAAGTGTTATGTTTGTACAAAATTTCAAGCAAATCGATATAAAACTCTGGCTGTTGGGTCCACATTAGTGCATATCGGGCGAAAGCTATATATGGGAGCTATATCTAAATCTGAACCGATTTCAACCAAATTTGGCACGCATAGCTACAATGCTAATTCTACTCCCTGAGCAAAATTTCAACTAAATCGGAGTTAAAAATTGGCCTCTGTGGGCAAATGAGTGTAAATCGGGCGAAAGATATATATGGGAGCTATATCTAAATCTGAACCGATTTGGCTGATATTTTGCAAGTTTTTCGAGACTCTTAAAATATTCGAATGTACTGAATTTGAGGAAGATCGGTTGATATACACGCCAATTATGACCAGATCGGTGAAAAATATATATGGCAGCTATATCTAAATCTGAACCAAAATCAATACGGATCGTCTTTGAGCCGAAACAGGACCCTATACCAAATTTTAGGACAATCGGACTAAAACTGCGAGCTGTACTTTGCACACAAAAACACATCAACAGACAGACAGACGGACAGACAGACAGACGTCGCTAAATCGACTCAGAATTTAATTCTAAGACGATCGGTATACCAAACGATGGGTCTCAGACTTTTCCTTCATGGCGTTACATACAAATGCACAAACTTATTATACCCTGTACCACAGTAGTGGTGAAGGGTATAAATATGGTAAGCATTTAAATCTGAAGCAATTTTAAGAAAACTTCGCAAAAGTTTATTTATGATTTATCGCTCGATATACATATATGTATTAGAAGTTTAGGAAAATTAGAGTCATTTTTACAACTTTTCGACTAAGCAGTGGCAATTTTACAAGGAAAATGTTGGTATTTTGACCATTTTTGTCGAAATCAGAAAAACATATATATGGGAGCTATAACTAAATCTGAACCGATTTCAATAAAATTTGGCACACATGACTATATTAGTAATTGTACTCCTTGTGCAAAATTTCAAGCTAATCGGGATAAAACTCTGGCTTCTGGGGCCATATAAGTCCATATCGGGCGAAAAATATATATGGAAGCTATATCTAAATCTGAACCGATTTCAATCAAATTTGGCACACATGACTATACTACCAATTGTACTCCTTGTGCAAAATTTCAAGCTAATCGGGAAAAAACTCTGGCTTCTGGGTCCATATAAGTGCATATCGGGCGAAAGATATATATGGGAGATATATCTAAATCTGAATCGATTTCTTCCAAAATCAATAGGGTTCTATTCTGACCCAAATTAGGAACATGTGCCAAATTTGAAGGCGATTTGACTTAAATTGCGACCTAGACTTTGATCACAAAAATGTGTTCACAGACAGACGGACGGACAGACGGACATGGCTATATCGACTCAGGAACCCACCCTGAGCATTTTGCCAAAGACTCCATGTGTCTATCTCGTCTCCTTCTGGGTGTTGCAAACATATGCACTAACTTATAATACCCTGTTCCACAGTGTGACGCAGGGTATAAAAATTGAAGCAAATATTATAAACTTTATTTTGATTAAAAATTCATTACGGTAAAGAAATTTGTCCTTAATATTTTGTAAATTACGCATCCTAAAATTTAGATTACATAATTTTTATTATCACGTAAATATTTTTTTCAGTGTAGAGAGGCCAAACTAAGTCTTTTCGTTGTGAGCTCGCAGCCCACTCCTTTGATCAACATTCGAAAATGGTAATGCAAATTGGCTTCATACAAACAAATGTGCAATATTATTAATCTTTCCCCCCATTGGGGGGAAATTTAATATTGGATTCTGATCCAAAAGATAACAATGTGATTTATCCCGAATATTTTGTAAATTGCGCATCCTAAAATTTAGGTTATCTTTAATATCACGTAAATATTTTGTTCAGTGTAGAGAGGCTAAAAAAGGACTTTTCGTTAGGAGCTCGCCAACTTCTTCGACTAACATTCGAAAATAATCGGAAGGTGACTACAGCATAAAACTTTCCCCCACTGGTGTTAATTTTAAGGTAATTTAATATTGGATTCTGATCCAAAAGAAAAACATACGAATTCTTAAGTTCATAAATTCTAAGACAAATATCATCAGCTCGTAGCACGTCACTTTGTCTCACTTTAACATTTCAATTTAGTTTCTTTTTTGTGATTTTTTTTCAAAAGATTTCTTAGCAAGTATTGAAATCTAAATTTAAAATTTAGTTGTAGTAGAAATAAAAAAAAAACACTCCCCACTCGTACACACACACACACACACACAAACACAAAGCGATTTGATCTCCTCTTTAATTCAAAAACTTTAAAACTTTTCTTGCACACACACTCACATCCATGCACACAAACTTTCGTGCATACCAAAGCAAGAGAAATCTGTGAGAATTTTCTAACCAACAGATACTATAAACAGAAGTCCTTTCAAAAAAAAAATTCAAATGGGCAGGAATATGGAGTGCTGCAATGTAGCTTAAAGATGATAGAGACGAAATGGGGAGGGGGTGCGGAGCAGAGGGGAGGAGGTAAGATATGAATGGAACAAGTCCTAAAAACATACTTGTGGATTAAAAACTGTTAAACACGTACATGCTCTGGCATACTCTCTTTCTAAAGATTCTACTTCTCCGGTTTGCTTGCTCATAAAAGAAAACCATTTCACATTAAGGACATACAGGAGGAGTCGTAGTCGTATAGAGTAGAAGTATAAGTAGTACGAGTAGTAGTAGGAGGAGGAGGAGGAGGAAATAAGGCACATGCAGGAGGCTATAGACACAACAAGAAGGGATGTTGGTTGCTTACGAGTATATCCGTCGTTCGTTTCGCTATGCTATTGCTGCTGTTTCTACTGTTTTTTTTTTCGCTTTTTCTATGGCAGCATTTCACATGGCGTAGCAAATATAGACAAAATGAATGAATAAAAAGAAATAACTAGCGAAACGAAGACGACGAACGGATGGACGGACAGACGGACGTAACGATAAAAAAGGACGAACCACTTCACCACAATAACAAGTTTGCCAAGTTATAGCAAAAAAAAAAAACACCGTTCATTTTGAGGGAAAAGTGGAAAGAAAAAAAAGCCACAAAAGAACATAAAGTTGGAAAATAAAAAACACACATACACACAAGAAAAGTTCAGCTGCCTTACAACGGTTAAAAAATATTAATTTAGCAAAAAAAAAAAAACAAAATATCCTGCCATATTATTGGGGTAAACGAGAAAGCCGAGCGTGAGAGAGATAGAGGGGGAAATATGTAATTAGAAAAGGGAGTCTCTTTCGTTTTGTCTCAATGTGAACCAGAGAAAGTTTTGAATGGATAATATTTCCTGTAATTACTATTTTATGGAGGAATCTCAATGTTGAAAGATATATGTTGAGAGTATTTAGTAATGGTTATGCAAAAAACAAAAAAATTTCAATAATATGAAAATAATTCAAGGGAGACTCAATATTGATGTAGTCAATGTCCAGATGGGCCAGTTTTAAATGGGAGGAAAAATTGTCAAAAAAAAAACATCAGATTTTAATTACCACAATGCAGCTTTAAATAAGGGAATTTCTATTGACTTGGATTTGATTTTACTAATGGTTTTGTAGTAGGGATAAGTTGTAGTAACTAGAGGTCTGCATAATTCTATTTGTATATGCAGAGTACACGTGTACTTGCTACATGAGTACATCTATTTAAGAGAGTCGCAAAACAATTGGTACGTATTTTGATGAACACCAAAAGCTACGAGTAACTTCTTGTTGCTACTCTGATATCTTCACTACCAACAAACACATATTCCTCTTTCGCTCTTATTGAAGTGTACTCAGAGTGATCGCGTCGAGTACATTGCGAGAACAAAACTGCATAGAGTACTACATGTACAACATGCAGTTTATGAAATAGAACCAGTAAGGAAAGTCTAAAGTCGGGCGGGGCCGACTATATTATACCCTGCACCACTTTGTAGATCTAAATTTTCGATACCATATCACATCCGTCAAATGTGTTGGGGGCTATATAAAAACGTTTGTCCCAAATACATACATTTAAATATCACTCGATCTGGAAGAATTTGATAGACTTCTACAAAATCTATAGACTCAAAATTTAAGTCAATGTTAGTAAAAAACAAGTAAGGAAAGTCCAAAGTCGGGCGGGGCCGACTATATTATACCCTGCACCACTTTGTAGATATAAATTTTCGATACCATATCACATCCGTCAAATGTGTTGGGGGCTATATATAAAGGTTTGTCCCAAATACATACATTTAAATATCACTCGATTTGGACAGAAATTGATAGACCACTGTGCCACTGCGCTCATATGAGTGTAAATCGGGCGAAAGCTATATATGGGAGCTATATCTAAATCTGAACCGATTTAAACCAAATTTGGCACGCATAGCTACAATGCTAATTCTACTCCCTGTGCAAAATTTCAACTAAATCGGAGTTAAAAATTGGCCTCTGTGGTCATATGAGTGTAAATCGGGCGAAAGCTATATATCTAAATCTGAACCGATTTTTATGATATTTTGCAAGTTTTTCGAGACTCATAAAATTTGGCACACATTGCTACAATGCTAATTCTACTCCCTGTGCAAAATTTCAACTAAATCGGAGTTAAAAATTGGCCTCTGTGGTCATATGAGTGTAAATCGGGCGAAAGCTATATATGAGAGCTATATCTAAATCTGAACCGATTTCAACCAAATTTGGCACACATTGCTACAATGCTAATTCTACTCCCTGTGCAAAATTTCAACTAAATCGGAGCAAAAAATTGGCCTCTGTGATCATTTGAGTGTAAATCGGGCGAAAGCTATATATCTAAATCTGAACCGATTTTTATGATATTTTGCAAGTTTTTCGAGACTCATAAAATATTCGGATGTACGGAATTTGAGGAAGATCGGTTAATATACACGCCAATTATGACCAGATCGGTGAAAAATATATATGGCAGCTATATCTAAATCTGAACCGTCAATAGGAATCGTCTTTGAGCCGAAACAGGACCCTATACCAAATTTTAGGACAATCGGACTAAAACTGCGAGCTGTACTTTGCACACAAAAATACATCAACAGACAGACAGATAGACAGACAGACGGACATCGCTAAATCGACTCAGAATTTAATTCTAAGACGATTGGTATACTAAACGATGGGTCTCAGACTTTTCCTTCTTGGCGTTACATACAAATGCACAAAGTTATTATACCCTGTACCACAGTAGTGGTGAAGGGTATAAATATGGGAAACGTTTAAATCTGAAGCAATTTTAAGGAAACTTCGAAAAAGTTTATTTATGATTTATCGCTCGATATATATGTATTAGAAGTTTAGGAAAATTAGAGTCATTTTTACAACTTTTCGACTAAGCAGTGGCGATTTTACAAGGAAAATGTTGGTATTTTGACCATTTTTGTCGAAATCAGAAAAACATATATATGGGAGCTATATCTAAATCTTAACCGATTTGAACCAAATTTGGCACGTATATCTACAATGCTAATTCTACTCCCTATGCAAAATTTCAACTAAATCGGAGCAAAAAATTGGCCTCTGTGGGCAAATGAGTGTAAATCGGGCGAAAGCTATATATGGGAGCTATATCTAAATCTGAACCGATTTTGCTGATATTTTGCAAGTTTTGCGAAACTCATAAAATATTCGGATGTACGGAATTTGAGGAAGATCGGTTAATATACACGCCAATTATGACCAGATCGGTGAAAAATATATATGACAGCTATATCTAAATCTGAACCGATTTTTTCCAAAATCAATAGGGATCGTCTTTAAGCCGAAACAGGACCCTATACCAAATTTTAGGATAATCGGACTAAAACTGCGAGCTGTACTTTGCACACAAAAATACATCAACAGACAGACAGACGGACAGACAGACAGACGGACATCGCTAAATCGACTCAGAATTTAATTCTAAGCCGATCCGTATTCTAAAAGGTTGGTCTATGATTACTCCTTCTTGGCGTTACATACAAATGCACAAACTTATTATACCCTGTACCACAGTAGTGGTGAAGGGTATAAAAAACAGTTATTCTACACTCTATATGTTTTCGGTTTGTTAAACAGAAGGGCTAACGTTAAGGTAAGTGTGTGACGTACATATATATACGAAAAATGTGACATACATACATATCTATGGTTAATTACAATGGAAAGTATTGCTTCGTACATAACTGAGAAATACTTGTGGTACCACGTGAAGTGAACAGAATGTGTGTTGTACTTTTTCTCAAGTACTTACATTTGTATTGTTCCTTTTTTTCGGAACACATATTGTTTTGGGCAAGTACACGTTTGTATTTTATAAGCAAGTGATCTCTGCACTTCACTACTTGCGCTCTGAGAGAAAGAGTGTGTATGTACCATATTGGACAGCGAATTGCATACATGTAGTGAAAAGTTATTCGATGAAGACCTCTAGTAGTAACTACCCTTCAGTTTTTTTTGGTGCCAATTGACCCCTTTTTCCAAACAATTGGAATTTTATACCGGTCATGGGACTGGTTGTATTTAGCCAATTTGTAGCCACTTTATGCATTTGTGTCTAGACCACAATGAACCCATCCCCTAACCGGATCAAATGTCTCTATCACAGGGTTAATTAACACATTTCTGGCCCTTTTGCATCTATAACAGGGACAGTTCTATTTTTAGATTTTTTTCAGTTATATTTTCCCTACATTTGTTCATTTTCTACCAATATCACAAACATTTAAATTGACATTTCAACGCTGTGTGTTCAATGGCGTTTGTGGCTGAATGCGTTAAGGTGTTCTGTTATGCTGCCAGTAAACCCAGGTTCAAAACCTGGTCGGAGCGAAAAAGTTTTTCAAATTGTAAAAATTATATAACAAGACAAATAAAAGTAAAAAACAACATTGATAGAAATAAGAAGTACATATGGGGTGGAAAATTTTGTTTTTTTTAGAACTGTCTCTCTAACATGTCTATTTGAACTGGTTAATTGATGGGTTGAAAGCAACCGGTTGAAGGATTGGTTTGTAGGTATCTATGTGGGGGTCAATTGACCCTTCCTATGACAACCCCATGTTAATTTCACCGGTCACCTAACCAGTTAAAGGACCTGTACCGGCTATAAAGGACAGGTGAATCGACCGGTTTGGGACCAGTCCCAAGAACTGAAGGGTATCTCTTAAGTTTATCCTGACTTCATTTCGTCTTCTATCTATTCGATTATCGTGTGAGTTTTGTTCATCACGGCTTATCTGTTTGGGATTTAAAATTAAATTTTGCATATGTTGTTATTGTTGCAATTTCATACCTGCAATATTTCAGAAATTTTGCATAACAACAAGTATATACGGCCGTAAGTTCGGCCAGGCCGAATCTTATGTACCCTCCACCATGGATTGCGTAGAAACTTCTACTAAAGACTGTCATCCACAATCGAATTACTTGGTCCCTACGCGGTATATATTAGATAAAAAAAAAAAAACAAATATATACGGCCGTAAATTCGGCCAGGCCGCAGCTTCTGTACCCACCACCATGGATTGCGTAGAAACTTTTTCTAAACACTGCAATCCACAATCGAATTACTTAAGTTGCGGCAAGGTATCTTAAAACCTTCTAACACCATCTTCTAATTTGTATGTAAGTCCATACGTGGTATATATTAAATCAATAAAGATCGATTAAATACGAATATAATTCAGTTTTACAAAATTTTCTATAGAAATAACATTTTGACAAAATTTTCTATAGAAATGAAATTTTAACAAAATTTTCGATAGAAATAACATTTTAACAACATTTTCTATAGAAATAAAATTTTGACAAAATTTTCTATAGAAATGAAATTTTAACCAAATTTTCTATAGAAATAAAATTTTAACAACATTTTCTATAGAAATAAAATTTTGATAAAATTTTCTATAGAAATAAAGTTTTGACAAAATTTTCTATAGAAATGAAATTTTAACAAAATTGTCTATAGAAATTTCTATAGAAATAAAATTTTGACAAAATTTTCTATAGAAATAAAGTTTTGACAAAATTTTCTATAGAAATGAAATTTTAACAAAATTTTCTATAAAAATAAAATTTTAACAAAATTTTCTATAGAAATAAAATTTTGACAAAATTTTCTATAGAAATAAAGTTTTGACAAAATTTTCTATAGAAATAAAATTTTAACAAAATTTTCCATAGAAATAAAATTTTCTATAGAAATAAAATTTTGACAAAATTTTCTAAGAAATAAAATTTTGACAAAATTTTCTATAGAAATAAAGTTTTGGTAGATTATTTTTGGCTCGAGTGGCAACCATGATTATAAACCGATATGGACCAATTTCTGTGTGGTTGGAAATCGGCTATATATAATTATAGACCGATATGGACCAATTTTGGTATGGTTGTTACCGGCCATATACTAACACCATGTTCCACATTTATCTTAGAACTAGCGTCGATTCAAGTTTGCTCTCGAAACGACAGCATGCATACTCGAAGGGCAGGTCTACTGAGACCGCATTACATGAACTAGTCAGCTTTATTGAAAGCTCACTATCTGTCAAAGAATACACAATCGTGGCGTTTCTAGACATCAAAGGGGCGTTCAATAACGTCCATCCGAGCTCGATATTAAATGGACTGACAACTCTGAATGTTGATCCAGGTATACTTAGGCTGTTGGACGAACTTCTAAGGAAGAGATGCATTTCAGCCACACTAGGACAAGCAAACATACAAAGGTATGTGAACAGAGGCACTCCTCAAGGAGGAGTTCTATCACCTCTTCTTTGGAATGTTGCTATAAACGACCTTCTGGTTTCCCTAGAAAAAGAAAGGATACAAGTGGTGGCATACGCAAATGATGTGGCGCTAGCAGTCAGGGGAAAATTCCCATCAACAGTTAGAGATATTATAAAGAGAGCCCTCCGGATGACTGAGAAATGGGCGAAAGATAATGGTCTTGGGGTAAATCCTGCAAAGACAGAACTAGTCATGTACTGCAAAGACCGCAAAACTCCCACGGTTAGACCCATTTCCTTAGGGGGTATTGAAATTCCCTTTAGGGAGTGTGCAAATACCTCGGCGCTATTTTGGACAGGAAGCTGAACTTTAAGCTTAATATTGAAGAAAGGGCGAGAAAATCAACGCTAGCTTTGTACTCGTGAAAAAAGGCTATAGGAAAAAAGTGGGGACTAAAACCAAAAATGGTACATTGGCTATACACGGCAATGCTTAGACCTATAATGCTATATGGTGTTGTATGGCGTGCTTGTGTATCTCAGGTGCATTCAGCAAGACAGGAACAAACACCATTAATGTCATACTGCATCTATTGCCTTTAGACATTTTGGGCAAACAGTCAGCTGCAACAACGGCTGTGCGGTTGCGCGAGTTATCGATGTGGTCGGAAAAAAGTTACGGTCACAGTTCGGTCCTCATAATAATGCCAGATGTGCCTAACGTAGTGGATTACACCTTGGCGAGTCCACTTTTCGACAAAAAGTTTGAGACTCTAATTCCCAACAGTGAGGCGTGGTGTACACGGACCCCGGGGAATAAAAGATATATAGATTTCTACACTGATGGCTCCAAATTGGATGGCCAAGTGGGTTTCGGAGTATATTCTAAAGATCTGGAACTTCGAATAGCGAAAAGATTACCTGATCACTGTAGTGATTTTCAGGCTGAAATATTAGCAATAAGAGAAGTGGTGAATTGGCTGAGAAGTAATGCTCCAAGCAATATTGGCATTAATATATACTCAGACAGTCAACCTGCAATAAAATCCTTGGACTCTGTGTTCCTCAACTCGAAAACGGCCATCGACTGCCGCAAATCTCTCAATGAGATGGCTGAGCAGCACAATATTTACCTAATATGGGTGCCTGGCCATAGGAACATACCGGGGAACTGCGAAGCGGATGAGTTGGCAAGGCTAGGAACTACCTTACATATTCCAGGGGAACTAGAATCTGTTGGTATGCCTCTGGCTACCTGCAAGCTCTTACTGCGTGAGAAGGCTGTCATGATGGCAAATGTTCGATGGGAGAATTGTAAGGGTTGTAACGACACCAAGCAAATATGGCCCCATTTAAACTTAAACCGCACACTAGATATGCTAGTGTTCTCGAGACGCCAGATATCACTCCTGATATCTGCTATAACGGTTCGCTGCCTGATAGGCGAATTTGCAAAAACTATAGGTGCGAAGTATAATGACTATTGTATGAGCTGTCCTGATGCGGAGGAAAAGGAATCAATAAAACACCTCTTGTGTGAGTGTCCTGCATTTGGTGTAAGGCGTAAGCAAATTTTAGGGGCATATAGCTTCATATTACTGGCGGATCTGGAAAACGTTAACTTAAGCAGTCTGCTAATGTTTTTGGAGCAGTCTGGTTGGTTCAACAGAAGAAAATAATCGAGAAGGTTCAACGGTTAAAACTAGAAGTGCCCATATGTAATAGGTACTTTTAGTTAATGTGGTATCACAATGGACTGAATAGTCTAAGTGAGCCTGAATCTTAATAGGGCTGCCACTTTAACCTAACCTAACCTAACCTATATTCTAAATCCACGTAACAAATTTCAACCGGAGTTACTACTCCAAGAAGCTTTGGAGGTCAAATCTGGGGATCGGTTTATATGGGGACTATATATATTATGGACCGATATGGACCAATCTTTACATGGTTGTTAACGATTATATACTAACACCATGTACAAAGCTTCAGCCGGATCCGATGAAATTTGCTTCTCTTAGAGGATCCGCAAGCCAAATCTAAGGATCGGTTTATATGGGGGCTATATATAATTATGGACCGATGTGGACCAATTTTTGCATGGTTGCTGGAGACCGTAAATATACCAATACTATATACCAAATTTCAACCGGATCGGATGAAATGTTCTTCTCTAAGAGGCTCCACAATCCAAATCTGGGGGTTTTATTGATTTAGGTGGGATGGTATTGCAAATGGGTCATATCGGATCACTGTTAGGTATAGCGCCCATATTAACTGACCACCAAATTTGCCGTTCGCATCACGTTAGATGAACTAATATCATACGATCTGATTGAAATTTAGTACGTGGCGTAAGTATATGCCTCTAAAAACCATGCAAAAATTGGTCGATATTAGACCATTTTTATATATAACCCCCATATAAACCGATCCCCAGATTTGCCCTCCGAAACCTCTTGGGAGAGCATGCGATCCGATTGAAATTTGGTTTACTACAAAAAAATTTTTTCGTGAGGTCAAAGATTTCATGTCCTTAAAATAGGAATGCGAATTTTGTTTACTCTCGAAGACGCATTTCTCTGATAGAAAGTCTTTTTTTATACCCTCCATCATAGGATGGGGGTATATTAACTTTGTCATTCCGTTTGTAACACATCGAAATATTGCTCTAAGACCCCATAAAGTATATATATTCTGGGTCGTGGTGAAATTCTGAGTCGATCTAAGCATGTCCGTCCGTCCGTCCGTCCGTCCGTCTGTTGAAATCACGATAACTTCCGAACGAAACAAGCTATCGACTTGAAACTTGGCACAAGTAGTTGTTATCGATGTAGGTCGGATGGTATTGAAAATGGGCCATATCGGTCCACTTTAACGTATAGCCCCCATATAAAGGGACCCTCAGATTTGGCTTGTAGAGCCTCTAACAGAAGCATATTTCATCCGATCCGGCTGAAATTTGGTATATGGTGTTGGTATATGGTCTCTAACAACCATGCAAAAATTGGTCCATATCGGTCCACTTTTACGTATAGCCCCCATATTAACGGACCCCCAAATTTGGCTTGCGATTGCTCTAAAAGAAGCAAATTTCATCCGATCCGGCTGAAATTTGGTACATGGTATTGGTATATGGTCTCTAACAACCATGCGAAAATTGGTCCACATCGGTCCACTTTTACATATAGCCCCCATATAAACGGACCCCCAAATTTGGCTTGCGATTGCTCTAAGAGAAGCAAATTTCATCCGATCCGGCTGAAATTTGGTACATGCTGTTAGTATATGGTCTCTACCAACCATGCAAAAATTGGTCCACATCGGTCCATAATTATATATAGCCCCCATATAAACCGATCCTCAGATTTGTCTTGTGGAGCCTAAAAGAGAAGCAAATTTCATCCGATCCGGCTGAAATTTGGTACATGCTGTTAGTATATGGTCTCTACCAACCATGCAAAAATTGGTCCACATCGGTCCATAATTATATATAGCCCCCATATAAACCGATCTCCAGATTTGGGTTGCGGAGCCTCAAAGAGAAGCAAATTTCATCCGATCCGCCTGAAATTTGGTACATGATATTGGTATATGGTCTCTAACAACCATGCAAAAATTGGTCCACATCGGTTCATAATTATATATAGCCCCCATATAAAACGATCCCCAGATTTGGCTTGCGAAGTCTCCAAGAGAAGCAAATTTCATCCAATCCGGTTGTAATTTGGAACATGGTGTTAGTATATGATCTTTAACAACCGTGCCAGAATTGGTCCATATCGGTCCATAATTATATATAGCCCCCATATAAAGCGTTCTCCAGATTTGACCTCCGGAGCCTCTTGGAGGAGCAAAATTCATCCGATCCGGTTCAAATTAGGAACGTGGTGTTAGTATATGGTCGCTAACAACCATACCAAAATTGGTCCAATCACACAAAAATTGGTCCATATCGGTCCATAATCATGGTTGCCACTAGAGCCAAAAATAATCTACCAAAATTTTTTTGTATAGAAAATTTTGTCAAAATTTTATTTCTAGAGAAAATTTTGTTAAAATATTATTCGGTTCATAATAAAATTTTCATCATTGTCAAAATTTTATTTCTATAGAAAATTTTGTCAAAATTTTATTTCTATAGAAAATTTTGTTCAAATTTTATTCGGTTCATAATCATGGTTGCCACTCGAGCCAAAAATAATCTACCAAGATTTTATTTCTATAGAAAATTTTGTCAAAAGTTTATTTCTATAGAAAATTTTGTTAAAATTTTATTTCTGTAGAAATTTTTGTCAAAATTTTCTTTCTATAGAAAATTTTGTTATACAATTTAGAAGATGGTGTTAGGAGGTTTTAAGATGCCTTGCCATCGGCAAGCGTTACCGCAACTTAAGTAATTCGATTGTGGATGGCAGTGTTTAGAAGAAGTTTCTACGCAATCCATGATGGAGGGTACATAAGCTTCGGCCTGGCCGAACTTACGGCCATATATACTTGTTTTTAAATATAATAAAATGACAAAAGACAAAATCTTTGGAACCGGACATGCTTTTTTTAGTGTACGTGTTGTTAGTATATGCCCTCAAAAAACCATGCAAAAATTGGTCTATTTCGGTTTATAATTATACAAAGCTCCCATATATATCGACCCCTCTCATAGAGGAATAGACTTCATCCGATACAGTTAAAATTTGGCTCTCTAATTACCGTGAGAAAAATTGTTCATATCGGTTCATAATTATTAAAAGACTCCTCTCTATAAACCGATAAAGAACTGAATTAGCTTATATAGGCATTTTATGTGCATTTTGGAAAAAATAGTAAAATTTTAAAATCCCATAAATCCTGTAGGGTACGAGACTATGTGGTTGGTAATGCTGGAGATAAGCCACTCCAATAATATCGATTGGCAAAATACTTGAATACTTTTTCGACTACCCAATAATTCCTATTAAATGCCCTAATTTTCATCGATACTTTCCACAAAAACAAACACACTTGAATGTAAGAAATACTTATTTGCATTGTTCTCATGTCAACATCAGCTGTCATTTACTGTTGTTTGTTTTTTCACAACTCAAATCCCTTATATCAAAAAATCCTAATGAAGACCAAAAATATTTCATACTTCAGTAGAACAGATGTATCCATCATTTCTATCATCTCTACCTTCACTTTTCGAAATGGTAACCAACAGAACACTCATATACATATGCTGTAATTTATATTGCAACCGGCATTCTTTCATGTGATGACGGATGAAAATCCTTTAAGAAGAAAATCTCTTTACCTCTCTCTCTTTTTCACCTCGCTCGCTCCTTTCGTTTCACACACCATAAGCTCTGCACGAGGATTCGTTGAAATGATGAAGAAACAAACCAAAAGGCCTGTTTGTTCGTACTCTTATCACTGGAGAACAGGTAATTGTTGGCAGTTTAACCCCTGTGGCTTTCCAGACATTCATGGCCCATGGCAATTTGCTTTGCCCACAGTCAGATCGCGCTTCAATGTTCACTGGGCACTAGCCAGGCACTGAGTGGCATATCCCAAACCAGGACATATAATGGTTGACCGAGGGACATTCATAGGATGTGTGATGGCGTTGGTGGTAGAATGAGGTATGAATGGCCGATTGTCTGTCTGTACTTGACTGTCTGAATCAGAATCTAAGAATCCAAATGAATTTTCCTTTCTTTGTAATGCAATCATCACCAGTTGTATTGTGAGTGATATTGGAAGGGGCAGAAATGTTTTCTTTAACTCGAATGACTTTGTTAACAGAGATTAAAGAGACATACATATGTGTCCATATAGAAACAAGAAATTAATTAAATGTAAAGATTTTAAAAATTTAATTTTGATACAAAAAGATTTTAAAAATTTAATATTGACAAACTTTTCTACAGAAATAAAATATTGAAAAATTTTGCTATAGAAATAAAATTTTGACGAAATTTTCTATACAAATTAAATTTGAAAAAATTTTCTATAGAAATTAAATTTTGACAATATTTGCTATAGAAATAAAATTTTGACAAAATTTTCTATAGAAACAAAAATTTGACATAATTTTCTTTGGAAAATTATGTTGACAAAATTTTCTGTAGAAGTAAAGTTTTGACAAAATTTTGTAAAGAAATAAAATTTTGAGAAAATTTCCTATATAAATAAAATTTTGACAATATTTGCTATAGAAATAAAAATTTGGCAAATATTTCTATAGAAATAACATTTTGACAAAATTCTCTATATAAAGTACATTTGACAAAATTTTCTATAGAAATTAAATTTTGACAATATCTGTTATAAAAATAAAATTTTGAAAAAAATTTCTACAGAGATAAAATTTTTACAACATTTTTTATAGATATAAAATATTGACTAAATTTTCTATAGAAATACAATTTTGGCAAAATTTTCTATAGAAATAAAATTTTGAAAAAATTTCCTATAGAAATAAATTTCCACAAACTTTCTATAGGAATAAAATTTTGACAAAATTTTCTATAGAAATAAAATTTTGACAAAATTTTCTATAGAAATAAAATTTTGACAACATTTTCTATAGAAATAAAATTTTGAAAAAAAAATTTTATAAAAATAAATTTTTGACAAAATATTTTTATAGAAATAAAATTTTTGTTGTTTTTTATTTCAGCTTAAAACCATACATTGACTAAACTACAAGAGTAGCTTAACCAACAGAGGAAAAGAATGTTTGTCAAATTTATTTGGGCAAAGCCCTATAGACTGCAAGATGGTTGGATGGACCCACGTTTCGGAATTACCACATTCCTCATCAGCATCCTCTACTTCCATGTGAATTCAAATCGATGATTTGACAGTGGCATAGGAAAAGAGATATGTTTGTTTCGAATTTATTTCGGCATAAGCCGGCTATCAATGTAAAACCTTTTTTCGGAGGGTTCAAGTGTGGTTTTTGTTGGGTTTAATAAACTGCCTGAATTTATTCTGATAATTGGTTGATAGTTTTGCTGCAAGTAGAGGATGCTGATGAGGAATGTGGTAATTCCGAAACGTGCGTCCATCCAACCATCTTGCAGTCTATAGGGCTTTGCCCAAATAAATTTGACAAACATTCTTTTCCTCTGTTGGTTAAGCTACTCTTGTAGTTTAGTCAATGTATGGTTTTAAGCTGAAATAAAAAACAACAACAATGCTTAAAGAACAAAACCAACAATAACAAAACAAAACAAATAAAATTTTGACAAAATTTTCTACAGAAATAAAATTTTGAAAAAATTTTAAATAGAAATAAAATTTTGACAAATTTTTTATAAAAATAAAATTTTGAAAAAATTTTCTATAGATATAAAATTTTGACAAAATGTTCTATTGATGTAAAATTTTGACAACATTTTCTATAGGAACAAAATTTTGATAAAATTTTCTATAGAAATAAACCTTTAACAAAATTTTCTATAGAAATACAATTCTAACAAAATGTTCTATAGAAATAAAATGTTGACAAAATTTTCTATTGAAATTAAATTTTGAAAAATGTTCTATAACAAAAATATAGTGACAAAATTTTCAATAAAAATAAAAATTTGACTAAACTTTCTATAGAAATAAAGTTTTGACAAAAATTTCTGTGGAAATAAAATTTTGACAAAATTTTCAATTGAAATTAAATTTTGAATTTTCTATAAAAAAATATTTTTACAAAATTTTCCATAATAAAATTTTCCATAATAGAAATAAATTTCTACAAACTTTTCTATAGGAATAAAATTTTGACAAAATTTTCTATAGAAATAAAATTTTAACAAAATTTTCTATAGAAATAAAATTTTAACAAAATAAAATAAAATTTTGACAAAATATTCTTAAATTTTTTCAATATTTGCTTTAGTAATTAAATTTTAACAAAATTTTCTATAGAAATAAAATATTGACAAAATTTTCTATACAAATAAATTTTTGAAAACAATTTCTATAAAAAAAATTTTTTTTGAAAATATTTTTATAGAAATAAAATTTTGAAAAATTTTCTACAGCAATAAAATTTTACAATAATTTCTATAGAAATAAAATTTTTACAATATTTGCTATACAAATAAAATGTTGACAAAATTTTCTACAGAAATAAAATTTTAACAAAATTTTTTAGAAATAAAATTTTGACAAAATTTTTTATAGAAATAAAATTTTGATAAAATTTTTTATAGGAATAACATATGAACAAAACTTTCTATAGGAATACAATTTTACAACATCTTCTATGGGAATAAAATTTGATAAAATTTTCTATAGAAATAAACTTTTAACAAAATTTTCTATAGAAATAAAATTTTAACAAAGAAAAAATAGAAACAAGATTTTGAGAAAATTTTCTAAAGAAATAAAATTTTGAATGGAAATATAATTTTGACAAAATTTTCAATAGAAATAACATTTTGACAAAATTTTCTACAGAAACAAAATTTTCTATACGAATAAAATTTTGACAAATGGAAACAGAAATCAAATTTTGACAAAATTTTCTATAAAAATGAAATTTTGACAAAGTTTTCTATAGAAATAATATTTTGACAAAATTTTCTATAGAAATAAAATTTTGAAAAAATGTTCTATAGAAATAAAATTTTGACAACATTTTATACAGAAATAAAATTTTACAATAATTTCTATAGAAATAAAATTTTGACAATATTTGCTATAAAAATAAAATATTGACAAAATTTGTACAGAAATAAAATTTTAACAAAATTTTCTTTAGAAATAAAATTTTGACAAAATTTTTTATAGAAATAAAATTTTGACAAAATTTTTTATAGAAATAAAATTTTTATAAAATTTTCTATAGAAATAACATATGAACAAATTTTCTATAGAAATAATATTTTTATAAAATTGTCTATTGTAATCAAATTTTAACAAAATTGTCTATAGAAATAAAATTTTGACAAAATTTTCTGAAGTAATAAAATTTTGACAAAATTTTCTATAGAAGTAAAATTTTAACAAAATTGTTTATAGAAGTAAAATTTGTACAAAATTTTCTATAGAAATTAAATTTTGATAAAATTTTCTATAGAAATAAAATGTTGTTGTAGAAAAAAAATTTTGACAAAATTTTCTACAGAAATTAAAGTTTGACAAAATTTTCTATAGAAATACAATTTTGAAAAATTGTCTGAAGTAATAAAATTTTGATAAAATGTTCCATAGAAATAAAATTTTGACAAAACTTTCTATAGAAATAAAATCTTGAAAAAAACATCTGAAGTAATAAAATTTTGATAAAATTTTCCATAGAAATAAAATTTTGACAAAACTTTATAAAGAAATAAAATTTTGACAAAATTTTCTATAGAAATTAAATTTGTAGAAAACTTTCTATAGGAGTGACATTTTGACAAAATTTTCTATAGTAATTAAATTTTAACAACATTTTCTATAGAAATAAAATTTTGACAAAATTTTTTGAACTAATAAACTTTTGACAAAATTTTCTGTAGAAATAAAATGTTGACAAAATTTTCTATAGAAATAAAGTTTTGACCAAATTTTCTAAAGAAATAAAATTTTTAGATAATTTTCTTCAGAAATAAAATTTTGACAAAATTTTCTGTCAAAATACAATTTTGACAAAATTTTCTATTGAAATAAAATTTTGCAAAAATTTTCTATAGAAATAAAATTTTAACAAAATTTTCTATAGAACTAAAATTTTGACAAAATTTTTTATAGAAATAAAAATTTAACAAAATTTTCTATAGAAATAAAAATTTAACAAAATTTTCTATAGAAATAAAAATTTAACAAAATTTTCTATAGAAATAAAATTTTGACAACATTTGCTATAAAAATAAAATATTGACAAAATTTTCCACAGAAATAAAATTTTATCAAAATTTTTTTTAGAAATAAAATTTTATATAGAAATAATATTTTGATAAAATTTTCTATAGTAATTAAATTTTAACAAAATTTTCAATAGAAATAAAATTTTGACAAAATTTTCTACAGAAATTAAAGTTTGACAAAATTTGCTATAGAAATACAATTTTTAAACATTTTCTGAAAAAATAAAATTTTCCATAGAAACAAAATTTTGACAAAACTTTCTATATAAATAAAATGTTGAAAAAAACTTCTGGAGTAATAAAATTTTGATAAAATTTTCCATAGAAATAAAATTTTGACAAAACTATATAAAGAAATAAAATTTTGACAAAATTTTCTATAGAAATAAAATTTGTACAAAGCTTTCTATAGGAATGACATTTTGACAAAATTTTCTATAGTAATTAAATTTTAACAAAATTTTCTATAGAAATAAAATTTTGACAACATTTTTTGAAGTAATAAACTTTTGACAAAATTTTCTATAGAAAAAAAATGTTGACAAAATTTTCTATAGAAATAATGTTTTGACCAAATTTTCTAAAGAAATAACATTTTTAGATAATTTTCTTTAGAAATAAAATTTTGACAAAATTTTCTATTGAAATGAAATTTTAAAAAAATGTTCTATAAAAATAACAGTTTGACAAAATTCTCCATAAAAATAAAATTTTGACAAAATTTTCTAGAGAAATAAAATTTTGACAAACTTTTCTACAGAAATAAAATTTTTACAAAATTCTCTATAGAAATAAAATTTTGACAAGATTTTCTAAAGAAATAAAATTTTAACAAAATTTTCTATAGAAATAAAATGTTGACAAAATTTTCTATAGAAATAAACTTTTAACAAAATTTTCTATAGAAATAAAATGTTGACAAAATTTGCTCTAGAAATAAAATTTTGACAAAATTTTCTATAGAAATAAAATTTTGAAAAAATTTTCTATAAATATAAAATTTTGACAAAATGTTCTATGGATGTAAAATGTTGACAAAAATTTTTATGGAAAAAAAATTTGACAAAATTTTCTATAGAAATAAAGTTTTGACAAAATTTTCTATAAAAATAAAATTTTGAAAAATTTTTTTATAGAACTAAATTTTAACAAAATATTCTATATAAATAAAATTTTGACAAAATTTTCTATAGAAATAAAATTTTGAAAAACATTTTCTCTAAAAATAAAATTTTGACAAAATTTTCCATAGAAATACATTTTTGACAAAATTTTCTATGGAAATAAAATTTTTACAAAATTTTCAATAGAAATAAAATTCTGACAAAATTGTCTAAAGAAATAAAATTTTGACAAAATGTTCTATAGAAATAAAATTTTGAAAAATATTGTAAAGTATTAAAATTTGGAGAAAATTTTCTATAGAAATACAATTTTGACAAAACTTTCTAAAGAAATAATATGTTGACAAAGTTTTCTATAGAAATAAGATTTTGACAAAATTTTCTATAGAATTAAAATTTTGCCAAAATTCTCTATAGAAATATAATTTTGATAAAAGTTCCTATAGGAATAAAATATTGGCAAAATTTTCTATAGAAATAACATTTTAGCAAAACTTTCTACAGAGGGTTTCAAAGCTTCTCTAAGTGGTTTCATTGCAATGTGGAACGCCGTTCGGACTGGGCTATAAAAAGGAAGTCCCTTGTCATTGAGCTTAACATGGAATCGGGCAGCACTCAGTGATAAGAGAGAAGTTCAACAATGTGGTATCACAATGGACTGAATAGTCTAAGTGAGCCTGATACATCGGGCTGCCACCTAACCTAACCTAACCTTCTATAGAAATAAAATTTTGACAAAATGTTCAATAGAAATAAAATTTTGATCAAATTTTCTATAGAAATAAATTTTTGTCAAAATTGTCTATAGAAATAAAATTTTGACAAAATTGTCTATAGAAATAATATTTTGACAAAATGTTCTATGGATGTAAAATTTTGACAAAATTTTCTATGGAAATAAAATTTTGACAAAATTTTCTATAGAAATAAAATTTTGACAAAATTTTCGATAGAAATAAAATTTTTACAAATTTTTTATAGAAATAAAATTTTGACAAAATTTTCTATATAAATAAAATTTTGACAAAATTTTCTATAGAAATAAAGTTTTGACAACATGTTCTATGGTTGTACAATTTTGACAAAATTTTCTATGGAAATAAAATTTTGACAAAGTTTTCTATAGAAATAAAATTTTGACAAAATTTTCTATAGAAATAAAATTTTGACAAAATTTTCTATAGGAATAAAATTTTGATAAAATCTTCTGTAGTAATAAAATTCTGACAAAATTTCTATAAAAAGAAAATTTTGACAAAATGATTTATAGAAATAAAATTTTGATCATATTTTCTATAGAAATAAAATTTTTATGAAATTTTCCATGGATATTATTTTCATAAAATTTTCTATAGAAATAAATTTTTGATAAAATTTTCCATAGAAATAAAATTGTGACAAAATTTTCTATAGAAATAAAATTTTCACAAAATTTACTATAGAAATAAAATTTTGATAAAATTTTCCACAGAAATAAAATTGTGACAAAATTTTCAATAGAAATAAAATTGTGATAAAGTTTTCGATACAAATATAATTTTGATAAAATTTTCTATAAAAAAAATTGGACAAAAATTAACTAAAAGTAAAAAACAAAATAAACTAAAAGTAAAGAATAAAATCGTTGGCGCCAAATCATTACCAGTTTAACCACACAGTAGTGCATTCTTACTATTTTTTGGAATCGTACTAAAAATGTTCTTTTGCTTAATTCATATTGAATTTATGGGTACTGTCACTGAACTTTATACCCACGTTTAATTCCTAAAATATTTGTGACATACATAGAAAATTTCGAACAAAGTAGTAAAATTTTACTGCAAACAAATAATAGTTTTTCAATAAAAATAACTTAAATTTAGCGTTAGTTTAACTATGGATGTTTTGTCGGTGTATATACTGGCTTCACTCTGGATTCTAAAAACTAATGGGCAGTTATATGAATGAATGTGCGTTGACGATATTTTTATCAATTGGGTGTTTTTTTTTTTTTAATCGACAAAGAAATTTATAACGTCATAACAATATCTTTATCAAAAGAAAGATAGTTTCATCAGAATGTTTTACAAATTTTATTAATAAAATACTCGAATATTTCCTAATTTATATTCCAACTTTTTATGAAATACAAAATCTATGTTATAAAGAAATTCAAACTATCTATGCAAAGCTTTATCAACTTTTGAATAATTTTCTTGAAAAATATTTTTATAAAAATTGAACAAGACGTATTTGTTTGTGTGTTTCATTCCTATCTCCTGTTGTTTGTGCAAAATCGAAACCACTGTGAAATACCCGTCCCAGACAATAAATGAAGAAACGTTGAAAACAACACCAGTTCCGCCAACAGCATTATCGTCCACAGTATTTTGTCCATTGTTCATTCGGATGTACATATTTCTCGTTGAGAAGATATGAAGATGCCATAACACTGGTGAAAAGGCAGACAAACGGAGGGACGGACATTGTCAGATAATTGTGACATTCACCCCTCTATGATTTCAAGTGAATTTCACGCACTGGTGATACTTGTGAGTGTGCGTGTGTGCATGTTATGTAATAAGCGAATGTTTCGGGAAGATGGACATCATCTTGCACTTTTGCCATTGTCTTTGGTCCGGAGGTATTGAATTACATGAAACCGGCAATCAAACACCGTTGGTTGAGGGGCCATTGTTGCAATTTACCAGGCCACTAGACAAAATGTAGATGACTTGAACGTGGAGGAAGTGTAGAGAAACTATTGGGAATTTTGGATAAGGGAAAATTTTCTTTTCGAAAGGAATTATTTTCCTTTTAATATAAATTGTTTTAAGAGAGACATTCAATAAATGGCAATAGTTTCTTTAAAATATTTGTAACATTTTGAAGACTCTCGGTTCTTAGAATGCCGCCAAAGCGTCACTACTACTGTGGGCAAGTAATATGGTGAATTTATTTGTAAAATGAAAAATCGTAATTTGTTCTTCAAAATCAATTTCATCCAATTCGAAGTAACCAATCACGACGAAAGTCCGGTCTCATGATTTGATTTTTTTTAGGAGATGATAGGAAGGTAGCGAATTGCTTTCCATTTCTTTTGTAACATATTGTAATATCGATTTCCGACTATATAAAATATATTCCGGATCAGGCAAAAATTCAAACACGATCTAACAATATCCGTCTGTTTTAATCACATTATATAGCTTCAATAATGGACCTACTGTCCGGAATTCATATTCGTTTCTCGTGTGCAAGCAGGTCAAGTTCACAGTTGGTCTATATCGGAAAATATCCGAGCCCAAAAGGCGTTCCACATTCCGGTGAAATAACTTAAAGAAGTTTTCAAACACTTAGAAATGTCACCGGCATTACTGAGAGGGGATAATCCACCGCTGAAAAATTTCTGGTATTTAGTCGAAACTGGGTGAGTTACCCAATGCACAAAATAAATTAGACTTGAAAGATCCAAGGAGTAGCATCGCCTTCACGAGATACCGAATTTTGTTTTCTCCTATGAGAAGCCACCACGGTTGCCACCCGAGCCAAATCTATCACCAATCTATCAAAATGTCGTGAAAAGTTTAACCAAAAAATACAAAACAAAAAATTTTATTTCTATAGAAAATGTGTCAAATTTGTTTTTCTGTAGAAAATTTTGTCAAAAATTTATTTTTATAAAAAAATTTCTCAAAATTTTATTTTTATATAGAAAATTTTGTCAAAATTTTATTTCTATAGGAAATGTTGTCAAAATTCTATTTCTATTGAAAATGTTGTTTAAATTTTATTTCTATAATTTCTATATTTTTATCGAAAATGTTGTCAAAATTTTATTTCTATAGGAAATTTTGTCAAAATTTTATTTCTATTGGAAATTTTGTTACAATTTTATTTTTATAGGAAATTTTGTCAAAATTATATTTCTATCGAAAATATTGTCAAAATTTAATTTTTATAGAAAATTTTTTTAAAAATTTTATTTCTATAGAAAATTTGGTCAAAATTTTATTTCTATAGAAAATTTTGTTATTTTTATAGACAATTTTTGTCAAAATTTTATTTCTATAGAAAATGTTCTCAAAATTTTATTTCAGTAGACAATTTTTGCAAAATTTTATTTCTATACAAAATTGTCTCAAAATTTTATTTCTATAGAAAATTTTCTCAAAATTTTATTTCTATAAAAATTTTCTCAAAATTTTGTTTCTATAGAAAATTTTCTCAAAATTTTATTTTTTTAGAAAATGTTCTCAAAATTTTATACCTATATAAAATTTTATGAAAATTTTATTTCTATAGCAAATTTTTCTAACATTTGATTTCTATAAGAAATTTTGTCAAATTTTATTTCTATGTAGAAAATTTTGTCAATTTTTTTTTTCTATAGTAAATTTTGTCAAAATTTTATTTCTGTAAAATATTTTGTCAAAATTATACTTGTATAGGAAATTTTGTCAAAATTTTATTTCTATATAGAAAATTTTCTCAAAGTTTTACTTTATTTCTATATAGAACCATTGTATTGTATTTCTATATAGAATTGTATTTCTATATAGAATAATTTATTATTAATCTTTAAAAAATTTTTATTTCTATAGGAAATTTTGTAAACATTTTACTTCTATAAAAAAATTTTGTCAAAATTTTATTTCTATAGAAAATTTTGTCAAAATTTTATTTCTGTAGAAAATTTTGTCAAAATTTTATTTCTATAGAAAATTTTGTCGAAATTTTATTTCTATAGAAAATGTTATCAAAATGTTATTACTATCGAAAACTTTGTCAAAATTGTATGTCTATAGCAAATTTTGTCAAAATTTTATTTCTATAGAAAGTTTTGTCAAAACTTTATTTCTATAGAAAATTTTGTCAAAATTTTATTGCCATAGAAAATTTTTCAACATTTTATTTCTATAGAAAATTTTGTCAAAATTTTATATCTATAGAAAATTTTGTAATAATTTTATTTCTATAGGAAATTTAGTCAAAATTTAATTTCTATAGAATTTTTTTTTAAATTTTATTTCTATAGAAAATTTGGTAAAAATTTTATTTCTATAGAGAATTTTATTATTTTTATAGACAATTTTTGTCAAAATTTTATTTCTATAAACAGTTTTTGTCAAAATTTTATTTCTATAAACAGTCTTTGTCAAAATTTTATTTCTATAAAAAATTTTGTCAAAATCTTAATTCTATAGATAATTGTGTCAAAATTTTATTTTTATATAGAAATTTTGTCAAAATTTTATTTTTATAAAGAAAATTTTGCTAAAACTTTATTTCTATAGAAAATTTTGTCAAAACATTATTTTTATTTTTATATAGCAAATTTAGTCAACATTTTATTTCTATAGAAAATTTTGTAAACATTTGATTTCTATATGAAATTTTGTCAAAATTTTATTTTTATATAGACAATTTTGTCAAAATTTTATTTCTATAAAAACTTTTGTTAAAATTATATTTCTATTTTTTTTTTAGATTCTATTTCTATAGAAAATTTGGTCAAAATTTTATTTCTATAGAAAATTGTATTATTTTTATAGACAATTTTTGTCAAAGTTTTATTTCTATAAAAAATTTTCTCAAAATTTTATTTCTATAGAGAATTTTGTCAAAATTTTATTTCACTAAAATATTTTGCCAAAATTTTATTTCTATTGAAAATTTTGTCAAAATTTTATTTCTGTAGAAAATTTAGTCAATATTTTATTTCTATAGTAAATTTTCGCACAATTTCATTTCTATAGACAGTTTTTGTCAAAATTATATTTCTATAGGAAATTTTGTCAAAATTTATTTATATAGAAACTTTTGTGAAAATTTTATGTGTATAGCAAATTTTGTCAAAATTTTATTTCTATAGGAAATTTTGTCAAAATGTTATTTCTATAGAAAATTTTATCAAAATTTTATTTCTATGTAGAAAATTTTCTCAAAGTTTTACTTCCAAATAGAAAATGTTCTCAAAGTTTTACTCCATATAGAAAATTTTCTCAAACATTTTTTTCTACATAGAAAATTTTCTCAAAATTGTATTTTTATATAGAACAATTTATTATTAATCATTAAAAAAATCTTTATTTCTATACGAAATTTTGTAAAAATTTTACTTCTATAAAATATATTGTCGAAATGTTATTTTTATATAGAAAATTTTGTCAAAATTTTATTTCTATAGAAAATTTTGTCAAAATTTTATTTCTGTAGAAAATGTTGTCAAAACTTTATTTCTATAGAAAATTTTTTCGAAATTTTATTTCTATAGAAAATTTTATCAAAATTTTATTACTATCGAAAATTTTGTCAAAATTTGATTACTATCGACAACTTTGTCAAAATTTTATATTACTTTAAATTATAACAAATATTGGTGGCTTCAGTCACAGTAAACTCCCCCTCTGTTGTTTTACCTACCGACCTCTAGATTTTATACAACCCTAAATTATGTAATGTAATGTTTTTAAAAATTTTCATTACAAGCATCTATTATAATTATTCCAAAAGGAAATAAAAATTTGATTATATATATTTAAAATAATCTTAATATATATAAGATATACTAGAGTTACTCTTAATTGGGTCTTTGTATATAAAAATTTATGTATGACATATCTATTGTTTATTGTAGTATTATATATATGAATTATACTTAACAAAATAAATAAACCAAACAAAAAACTTTTTACAACATTTTCTATAGAAATAAAATTTTGACAAAATTTTCTATAGAAATAAAATTTTGATAAAATTTTATATAGAACTAATATAGGCCGAATCTTATGTACCCTCCACCATGGATTGCGTACAAACTTCTACGAAAGACTGTCATCCACAATCGAATTACTTGGGTTGTGGTATCTTGCAACTTCCTAACATCGTTTTCTAAAATGTGAGTTAGTCCATACGTGGTATATATAAGAGAAAAATGGTATGTATAGGTAAGTCTACAAATAATTACGAATCGATATGGACTTTTTGCACGATACGTAGAGAGCCAAAATTGAAATATGGAGGTCGCTTATATGGGGGCTATATACAATTATGAACTTGATATGGACCAATTTTTGTGTTATTGGGGATCGATTTATGTGAGGGATATATATAACTATAGACCGATATGGACCTAGTTAGGCATGGTTGTTAACGGCCATATACCAGCACAATGTACCAAATTTCAACTGACTCGGATGAAATTTGCTCCTCCAAGAGCTCCAAAACCAAATCTCGGCATAGGTTTATATGGGGGATATATATGATTATGGACTGATATGAACCAATTCCTGCATGGTTGTTGGATACCATATACTAACTTCAGATACCAAATTTCAACCGAATCGGATGAATTTTGCTATTCCAAGGGGCTCCGGAGATCAAATCTGTGGATCGGTTTATATGGGGTCTATATATAATTATTGACCGATTTCGACCAATTTTTGCATGGGTCATATATTGACACCACGTACCAAATTTCAACTTAATGATGAAATTTGGACTTCCAAGAGGCTTCGGAAGTCAAATCTGGTGATCGGTTTATATGGGGGCTATATAAAATTATGGACCGATGTGGACCAATTTTTGCATGGTCATCAGAGACCATATATCAACACCATGTACCAAATTTCAGCTGGATCGGATGAAATTTGCTTCTCTTAGAGGCTCCACAAGCCAAATCTGGGGATAGGTTTATATGGGGCTATATATAATCATGGACCGACGTGGACTAATTTTGGATGGTTGTTAGAGACCATATACCAACACCATGTACCAAATTTCAGCCGGATCGGATGAAATTTTCTTCTCTTAGAGGCTCCGAAAGCCAAATCGGAGGATCGGTTTATATGGGGGCTATATATAATTATGGACCGATGTGGACCAATTTTTGCATGGTTGTTAGAGACCATATACTTACACTATGTACCAAATTTCAGCCGGTTCGGATGAAATTTGCTTCTCTTAGAGTAATCGCAAGCCAAATTTGGGGGTCCGTTCATATGGGGCTATACGTAAAAGTGGACCGATATGGCCCATTTGCAATACCATCTGACCTACATCAATAACAACTACTTGTGCCAAGTTTCAAATCGACAGCTTGTTTCGTTCGGAAGTTAGCGTGATTTCAACAGACGGACGGACGGACGGTCGGACATGCTCAGATCGACTCAGAATTTCACCACGACCCAGAATATATATACTTTATGGGGTCTTAGAGCAATATTTCGATGTGTTACAAACGGAATGACAAAGTTAATATACCCCCCATCCTATGGTGGAGGTGACAACATTTTCTATAGAAATAAAATTTTGACAAAATTTTCTATAGAACTAAAATTTTGACAAAATTTTCTATAGAAATAAAATTTTGACAAACTCTTCTATAGAAATAATATTTTGACAAAATTTTCTATAGAAATAAAATGTTGGCAAAATTTCCTATAGAAATAAAATTTTGATAAAATGTTATATTGAAATAAAAATTTGACAAACTTTTCTATAGAAATACAATTTTGAGAACATTTTCTATAGAAATAAAATTTTGCCAAAATTGTCTATAGAAATAAAATTTTGACAAAATTTTCAATAGAAATATAATTTTGACAACATTTTCTATAGAAACAAAATTTGGACAAAATTTTCTATAAAATAAAATTTTGCCAAAATTTTCTATAGAAATAAAATTTTGACAAAATTTTCTATAGAATTAAATTTTGACAAAATTTTTTTAGAAATAAAATTTTGACAAAATTTCCTATAGAAATAAAATTTTGAGGAAATTTCCTATAGAAATACCATTTTGAGAAAATTTCCTATAGAAATAAAATTTTGACAAAATTTCCTATAGAAATAAAATTTTGACAAAATTTTCAATAGAAATATAATTTTGACAAATTTTTCTATAGAAATAAAATTTTGACAAAAGTTTCTATTGAAATAAAATTTTGACAAAATTTTCTATAGAAAAAAATTTTTTGACAATATTTCCTATAGAAATAAAATTTTGACAAAATTTCCTATAGAAATAAAATTTTGAAAAAATTTCCTATAGAAATAAAATTTTGACAAAATTTCCTATAGAAATATAATTTGGCAAAATTTTCTATAGAAATAAAATTTTGAAAAAATTTCCTATAGAAATAAAATTTTGAAAAAATTTCCTATAGAAATAAAATTTTGAAAAAATTTCCTAAAGAAATAAAATTTTGACAAAATTTCCTATAGAAATATAATTTTGACAAAATTTTCAATAGAAATATAATTTTGACAAAATTTTCTATAGAAATAAAATTTTGAAAAAATTTCCTATAGAAATAAAATTTTGACAAATTTTTCAATAGAAATATAATTTTGACAAAATTTTCTATAGAAATAAAATTTTGACAAAATTTCATATAGAAATAAAATTGTGAAAAAATTTCCTATAGAAATAAAATTTTGACAAAATTTCCTATAGAAATTAAATTTTGACAAAATTTTCAATAGAAATATAATTTTGACAAAATTTTCTATAGAAATAAATTTTTGAAAAATTTTTCTATAGGAATAAAATTTTGAAAAAATTTCCTATAGAAATAAAATTTTGACAAACTTTCCTATAGAAATATAATTTTGACAAATTTTTCAATAGAAATATAATTTTGACAAAATTTTCTATAGAAATAAAATTTTGACAAAATTTCCTATAGAAATAAAATTTTGAAAAAAATTCCTATAGAAATAAAATTTTGAAAAAAATTCCTATAGAAATAAAATTTTGACAAAATTTTCAATAGAAATATAATTTTGACAAAATTTTCTATAGAAATAAATTTTTGACAAATTTTTCTATATAAATTAAATTTTGACAAAATTTTCTATAGACATAAAATTTTGACAAAATTTTCTATTGAAAAAGAAATTTTTGACAAAATTTTGTATAGAAATAAAATTTTGACAAAATTTTCTATTGAAAAAAAAAATTTTTTTTGACAAAATTTTGAAAAAAAAATCTATAGAAATAAAATTTTGACAAAATTTCCTATAGAAATAAAATTTTGAAAAAATTTCCTATAGAAATAAAATTTTGACAAAATTTCCTATAGAAATAAAATTTTGACAAAATTTTCAATAGAAATATAATTTTGACGAAATTTTCTATAGAAATAAATTTTTGACAAACTTTTCTATAGAAATAAAATTTTGAAAAAATTTCCTATAGAAATAAAATTTTGACAAACTTTCCTATAGAAATATAATTTTGACAAATTTTTCAATAGAAATATAATTTTGACAAAATTTTCTATAGAAATAAAATTTTGACAAAATTTCCTATAGAAATAAAATTTTGAGAAAATTTCCTATAGAAATAAAATTTTGACAAAATTTTCAATAGAAATATAATTTTGACAAAATTTTCTATAGAAATAAATTTTTGACAAATTTTTCTATAGAAATAAATTTTTGACAAATTTTTCTATAGAAATAAAATTTTGACAAAATTTTCTATAGAAATAAAATGTTGACAAAATTTTCTACAGAAAAAATTATTTTGACTATATTTCCTATAGAAATAAAATTTTGACAAAATTTCCTATAGAAATAAAATTTTGAAAAAATTTCCTATAGAAATAAAATTTTGACAAATTTTTCAATAGAAATATAATTTTGACAAAATTTTCTATAGAAATAAAATTTTGACAAAATTTCTTATAGAAATAAAATTTTGACAAATTTTTCAATAGAAATATAATTTTGACAAAATTTTCTATAGAAATAAAATTTTGACAAAATTTCTTATAGAAATAAAATTTTGACAAAATTTCCTATAGAAATAAAATTTTGACAAAATTTTCAATAGAAATAAATTTTTCTATAGAAATAAAATTTTGACAAAATTTTCTATAGAAATAAAATGTTGACAAAATTTTCTATAGAAATAAAATTTTGGCAAAATTTTCTATTGAAAAAGAAATTTTTGACAAAATTTTCTATAGAAATAAAATTTTGACAAATTTTTCTATTGAAAAGGAAACTTTTGACAAAATTTTGAAAAAATTTTCTATAGAAATAAAATTTTGAAAAAATTTTCTATAGAAATAAAATGTTGACAAAATTTTGAAAAAAATTTCTATAGAAATAAAATTTTGACAAAATTTCTTATAGAAATAAAATTTTGTTAAAAAGTTTAATCCGATTTTTAAAAAAATCTTCAATTTTATGGAAATTCCCACCAAATCCCCAAGTTCTCAACTCAACCATTTCCTCCCCATTCACGAAAAAATATCCCCAATTTGGGGAAAAATACCCAATACTGGCAACAATGTTTCATACTGTCATTTTATACTCAGTAAAATTCAGAAATTCCAAATATTTTGCTAAACACAAAGAATTTTTATATATCACCTCAAAAGAACTTCTTGTGTAGTGAAATTCTAGACCATCTCTAGAAGAAATGTCTTAAGAAAAAATTTTTGCCGGGTATTTGATAATGTGAGGAAATGATAATTTCCAATTCAGATAAACCCATGTGATTGCAAATATTCTGAATAAATATCTACATTAATTATTCCTTATATGGAGGCAAATCACATTTAATTGCATCCTCACTAGGCATCAATGTGATATGGGCAGATACTTCAATGACATCGAAATTTGAATACAAAGGATCTGCACATTTCTCAAACCATGACATTGCACGAAATTCGAAACATTTGCAAAACTATACGCAAATGCTTTGGAAAAATATCGTCAACAATGAATGATGACAACTAACCCCGCTGTTGCTGACTATGTTGGTGTTGATGTCCCAGTTCATATGGTGTTCTTCTATGTCATCATCAACTCCTTCTCCTCCCCGTCCTACTCCATCTCCCCGACTAGCTTTATGCCACCATCCACAACAATGATAAAGTTTATGCAGAATGCATCCACAAGATAAACATGGAAGAGAATGCAAATTGAATAGTTAGCAAGTTACGACTATCATGCTTTTATCGTTCGCCGCCATGCAATGTTCACAAAATTTTTTGGTATACAATGTTGCCCCAAAGCGAATGCATTGGCATGGCATGGGATGATTCGCGGTCTGTTCTGGCCAATCATCTCTGCAGCATCTGCAGTTATCATCCATGACTTACAAGTGGAAATAAATTGAATCCTTGTTCGAGATAACAAAACCATGAATTCTATAACAAAATACCAGACAATGTCATGCGAAAACTGTTTGGAAAGGTAGGACAATCTGTCCAAGCTTATTGGCCTAATGTGATCAAACATTTTCATGGCAAAGATAATACCCAAAGGTAGAATACGAGAGATTTGTTTGAAATGATTTCTAAACGTAGTTTCATCAGTTGCTTAAAAAGTGACAACATAAAAAATATGTTACAAAGTGAGATTCAATTCGTTTCGTGTGGGTGGCTTATACACTGAAAAGGAAGCTGGCCCGGTTCCAAGGATTTTGTCTTCACCCTAATGATTTTTGTATTTATTCCGAGCCAAAGAAACGTAGAATCGAAGTAAGGATACAATTCTCTCTTAAATTTGAGTTTTGCGTACTTGATTCTAGGAAACAAATTTTACCTTATTTTTTAGTTCAGTTATTTTCTTCCGGTGCTATGAGATCCCTTTCAAAACATGCAAGGGCGGTTCGGAAACTTCTTAGCATATCAATGAAAGAGAATAGATAGTTTTTCAAAAATATTTTATTTTTATTGTATTAACGACAACTTAAATTTTGACCATTTTTTGGATTTGAAGTCAAGATATCAACGATATCAATGAAGTAGAGGCGTGAACCATGGATGGAAAATGCAGTACTATAGTATCTTTTTCAATACTTTTTCGCCTTGGTCAGTACCGAAGTACCCCCGCGAATATTTTAGTACCTTTTGTGTAGACATTTTAGAGCCGCTAACAGATTTATGGTACAACAGTTTTGACAAAATATTTTTATATTTTGAGAAAGTCTTTAACAAACTTATTTGCAAAAACAACGTGTATTTCTATATAACGATTCCACACGAATACTGTGTAGATAAGAAGTTATCGATCGCATACTAAAACAAGTATATACGGCCGTAAGTTCGGGCAGGCCGAATCTTATGTACCCTCCACCATGGATTGCGTAGGAACTTCTACTAAAGGCTGTCATCCACAATCGAATTACTTGGGTTGCGATAACACTTGCCGATGGCAAGGTATCGTAAAACTTTTTAACACTGTCTTCTAAATTGTAAGTTAGCCCATACGGGGTATATATTAAACAAAAAACGGCCGATTAAATACGTATATAATCTAGTTTGACAAAATTTTCTATAGAATTAAAATTTTGACAAAATTTTCTATAGAAATGAAACCTTGACAAAATTTTCTATAGAAATAAAATTTTGACAAAATTTTCTATAGAAATAAAAATTTGACAAAATTTTCTATAGAAATAAACACTTGACAAAATTTTCTATAGAAATAAAATGTTGACAAAATTTTCTATGGAAGTAAAATGTTGACAAAATTTTCTATAGCAATACAATTTTGACAAAAATTTCTATAGAAATAAAATGTTGACAAAATTTTGTATAGAAATAAAATTTTGACAAAATTTTGTATAGAAATAAAATGTTGACAAAATTTTCTACAGAAATAAATTTTTTACAAAATTTTCTATAGAAATAAAATTTTGACAAACATTTCTATAGAAATAAACTTTTGACAAAACTTTCTATAGAAATGAAATTTTGACAAAACTTTCTATAGTAATAAAATTTGACAAAATTTTCTATGGAAATAAAGTTTTGGTAGATTAATTTTGGCGATATGGACCAATTTTTGTGTAATAAGTCATCGGCTATATATAACTAAAGACCGATATGGACCAATTTTTACATGGCTGTTAGAGGCCATATATTGACAAAATGTACCAAATTTCAACCGTATCGGATGACTTTTGCTCCTCCAAGAGGTTCCGGAAGTCGAATCTGGGGACGGTTTATATGGGAACTATATATAATTATGGACCGATATGAACCAATTTTTGCATGGTTGTTAGAGACCATATACTAACACCATGTACCAAATTTCAACTGGACCGGATGAATTTTGCTCTTCCAAGAGGCTCCGGAGGTCAAATCTGGGGATCGGTTTATATGGGGGCTATATATAATTATGGACCGATATGGACCAATTTCTGCATGGTTATTAGAGGCCGTAAACTAACATCAGGTACCAAATTTCAACCGGATCGGATGAATTTTGCCCCTCCAAGAGGCTCCGGAGGTCAAATCTGGGGATCGGTTTATATGGGGGCTATATATAATTATGGACCGATATGGACCAATTTTTGCATGGTTGTTAAAAACCGTATACTAAGACCACGTACTAAATTTCAACCGGATCGGATGAATTTTGCTCCTCCAAGAGGCTCCGGTGGTCAAATCTGGGGATCGGTTTATATGGGAGCTATATATAATTATGGACCGATATGGACCAATTTTTGCATGGTTGTTAGAGGCCGTATACTAACATCAGGTACCAAATTTCAACTGGATCGGATGAATTTTGCCCCTCCAAAAGTCTCCGGAGGTCAAATCTGGGGATCGGTTTATATGGGGGCTATATATAATTATGGACCGATATGGACCAATTTTTGCATGGTTGTTAGAGACCATATACTAACATCAGGTACCAAATTTCAATCGGATCGGATGAATTTTGCCCCTCCAAGAGGCTCCGGAGGTCAAATCTGGGGATCGGCTTATATGGGGGCTATATATAATTATGGACCGATATGGACCAATTTTTGCATGGTTGTTAGAGACCGTATACTATGACCACGTACCAAATTTCAACCGGATCGGATGAATTTTGCTGCTCCGGGAGGCTCCCCAAGCCAAATTTGGGGATCGGTTTATATGGGGCCTATACGTAAACGTGGTCCGATATGGTCCATTTTCAATACCATCCGACCTACATCAATAACAACTACTTGTGCCAAGTTTCAAGTCGATAGCTTGTTTCGTTCGGAAGTTAGCGTGATTTCCACAGACGGACGGACAGCCGGACAGCCGGACAGACGGACAGACGGACGGACGGACAGACGGACAGACGGACGGACGGACGGACATGCTTAGATCGACTCAGAATTTCACCACGACCCAGAATATATATACTTTATGGGGTCTTAGAGCAATATTTCGATGTGTTACAAACGGAATGACAAAGTTAATATACCCCCATCCTATGGTGGAGGGTATAAAAATGCGAAAAATAGTCTACCAACATTTGGAGAAAATCTTACCAAAAATATTATTTTGCAAAAATTTATTTGTTCAGAAAGTTTTGTCAAAATTTTATTTCTATAGAAAATTTTGCAAACAAAATTTTTTCTACAGAAAATTTTGATACAAAATTTTGATAGAAAATTTTCTATAGAAAATTTCTATAGAAAATATTATCAAATTTTTATTTCTATAGAAAACTTTGTCATAATATTATTTCTATAGAAAATTTTGTCACCATTTTATTTTTTTAGAAAATTTTGTCAACATTTTATTTTTTTAGAAAATTTTGTCAAAATGTTATATGTGTAGAAAATTTTGTACAAATTTTAATTCTATAGCAAATTCTGTCGAGATTTTATTTCTATAGAAAATTTTGTCGAAATTTTATTTCGGTAGAAAAGGTTTGTTTCTACAGAAAATTTTTTCAAAATTTTATTTCTATAGAAAATTTTGCCAACAATTTATTTCTATAAAAAATTTTGTCAAAAATTTATTTCTATAGAAAAATTTGTCAAAATTTTATTTCTATAGAAAATTTTGTCAAAATTTTATTTCCATAGAAAATGTTGTGAAGATTTTATTTCTATCGAAAATGTTGTCAAAATTTTATTTCTATAGAAAAATTTGTCGACATTTTATTTCTATAGAAAAGTATGTCAAAATCTTATTTCTTAGAAAAGTTTGTCAAAATGTTGTTTCTATAAAAAATTTGTTAAAATTTTATTTTTATAGAAAATTTTGTCAAAATTTTATTTCTATAGAAAATTCTGTCAAACTGAATTATATACGTATTTAATCGGCCTTTTTATACCCTCCACCATAGGATATATTAACTTTGTCATTCCGTTTGTAACACATCAAAATATTGCTCTAAGACCACATAAAGTATATATATTCTGGGTCGTGGTGAAATTCTGAGTCGATTTGAGCATGTCCGTCCGTCTGTTGAAATCACGCTAACTTCCGAACGAAACAAGCTATCGACTTGAAACTTGGCACAAGTAGTTATTAGTGATGTAGGTCGGATGGTATTGCAAATGGGCCATATCGGATCACTTTTACGTATAGCCCCCATATAAACCGATCCCCAGATTTGACATCCGGAGCCTCTTTGAGGAGCAAAATTCATCCGATCCGGTTGAAATTTGGTACGCGGTGTTAGTATATGGTCTCTAACAACCATGCAAAAATGTGTTCATATAGGTTCATAATTATATATAGACCCCATATAAACCGATTTCCAGATTTGCACTCCGGAGACTCTTGGAAGAGCAACTTTAATTCGATCCGGTTGAAATTTGGTACGTGGTGTTAGTATATAGTATCTAACAACCATGCAAAAATTTGTCCATATCGGTCCATAATTATATATAGCCCCCATATAAATCAGATTTGACTTCCGGAACCTCTTGAAAGAGCAAAATTCATCCGATTCGGTTGAAATTTGGTACATTGCGCTAGCGTATGGCCGCTAACAGCCACGCAACAATTGGTCTATAGTTATATATAGCCACTGGCCCATCACACAAAAATCCATATCGCCAAAAATAATCTACCAAAATTTTATTTCTATAGGAAATTATGTCACAATTTTATTTCTTAGAACATTTTGTCAATATTTTATTTCTGTAGAAAATTTTGTTAAAATTTTAGTTCTATAGAAAATTTTGTCAAAATTTTATTTCTATAGAAAATTTTGTCAACATTTTATTTTTATAGAAAATGTTGTCCAAATTTTATTTCTATAGAAAATTATGTCAACATTTTATTTCTATAGAAAATTTTGTCGAACTGAATTGTATACGTATTCAATCGGCCATTTTTTTTAATATATTCCACGTATGGATTAATTTACAATTTAGAAGACGGTGTTAAGGATTTTTTAAGATACCTTGCCATCGGCAAGTGTTACCGAAACCCAAGTAATTGGATTGTGGATGACAGTCTTTAGTAGAAGTTTCTACGCAATCCATGGTGGAGGGTACATAAGATTCGGCCTGGCCGAACTTATGGCCGTATGTACTTGTTTAGTATATACCACGTATGGACTAACTTACAATTTAGAAGACGCTGTTAGGAGATTTTAAAATACCTTTCCATTGGTAAGTGTTACCGCAACGCAAGTAAGTCTTCTTTATGCTCAGGGTGGACTCCTGAGTCAGGTGGACTCCTGAGTCCGTCTGTCCGTGAACACATTTTTGTATTCAAAGTCTAGGTCGCAGTTTTAGTCCAATCGACTTTAAATTTGGCACAAGTATGTGATTTTGGAAGAAATCGGTTCAGATTTAGATATAGCTCCCATATATATATATATATATATATATATATATATATATATATATATATATATATATATATATATATATATATATATATATATATATATATATATATATATATATATATATATATATATATATATATATATATATATATATATATATATATATATATATATATATATATATATATATATATATATATATATTCGCCCGATATAGACTTAAAATTTTGCACAAGAAGATCTATTAGTACTATAGTCAAGTGTGCCAAATTTTATTGAAATCGGTTCAGATTTAGATATAGCTCCCATATATATCTTTCGCCCGATATGGGCTAATACAGTCCAGAAGCCAGAGTTTTACCCCAATTTGGTTTAAATTTTGCACTAGGAGTATAATTAGTAAGTAGTCAAGTGTGGCAAATTTTATTGAAACCGGTTCAAATTTAGATATAGCTCCCATATATATCTTTCGCCCGATATGGATTTATATGGCCCCAGAAGCCAGATTTTTGGCCAATTTGGTTGAAATTTTGCATTAGGAGAACAATTAGTAGTATAGTCAAGTGTGCAAAATTTGATTGAAATCGGTTCAGATTTAGATATAGCTCCCATATATATCTTTCGCCCGATTTACACTCATTTGCCCACAGATTCACACTCATATGACCACAGTGGCCTATCTTTTACTATTTAATTGAAATTTTACACAGGGAGTAGTATTAGCATTGTAGCTATGCATGCCAAATTTGGTTGAAATCGGTTCAGATTTAGATACAGCTCCCATACATAAGTTTTTCTGATTTCGACAAAAATGGTCAAATACCAACATTTTCCTTGTAAAATCGCCTCTGCTTAGTCGAAAAGTTGTAAAACTGACTATAATTTTCCTTAACTTCATTAGTCTATAGAATTTGTAGAAGTCTATCAAAATCTGTCCAGATCGAGTGATATTTAAATGTATGTATTTGGGACAAACCTTTTATATATAGCACCCAACACAATTGACGGATGTGGTATGGTATCGAAAATTTAGATCTAAAGGGTGATTCTTTTGAGGTTAGGATTTTCATGCATTAGTATTTGACAGATCACGTGGGATTTCAGACATGGTGTCAAAGAGAAAGATGCTCAGTATGCTTTGACATTTCATCATGAATAGACTTACTAACGAGCAACGCTTGCAAATCATTGAATTTTATTACCAAAATCAGTGGCAGAAAATCCGCTTTTTTATCGACAAATTTTGTTCAGCGATGAGACTCATTTCTGGTTGAATGGCTACGTAAATAAGCAAAATTGCCGCATTTGGAGTGAAGAGCAACCAGAAGCCGTTCAAGAACTGCCCATGCATCCCGAAAAATGCACTGTTTGGTGTGGTTTGTACGCTGGTGGAATCATTGGACCGTATTTTTTCAAAGATGCTGTTGGACGCAACGTTACGGTGAATGGCGATCGCTATCGTTCGATGCTAACAAACTTTTTGTTGCCAAAAATGGAAGAACTGAACTTGGTTGACATGTGGTTTCAACAAGATGGCGCTACATGCCACACAGCTCGCGATTCTATGGCCATTTTGAGGGAAAACTTCGGAGAACAATTCATCTCAAGAAATGGACCGGTAAGTTGGCCACCAAGATCATGCGATTTGACGCCTTTAGACTATTTTTTGTGGGGCTACGTCAAGTCTAAAGTCTACAGAAATAAGCCAGCAACTATTCCAGCTTTGGAAGACAACATTTCCGAAGAAATTCGGGCTATTCCGGCCGAAATGCTCGAAAAAGTTGCCCAAAATTGGACTTTCCGAATGGACCACCTAAGACGCAGCCGCGGTCAACATTTAAATGAAATTATCTTCAAAAAGTAAATGTCATGGACCAATCTAACGTTTCAAATAAAGAACCGATGAGATTTTGCAAATTTTATGCGTTTTTTTTTTTTTAAAAAAAGTTATCAAGCTCTTAACAAATCACCCTTTACAAAGTGGTGTAGGGTATAATACAGTCGGCCCCGCCCGACTTTAGACTTTCCTTACTTGTTATACCCTGCGCCACACTGTGGAACAGGGTATTATAAGTTAGTGCATATGTTTGTAACACCCAGAAGGAGACGAGATAGACACATGTTGTCTTTGGCAATAATGGTCAGGGTGGATCCCTGAGTCGATATAACCATGTCCGTCTGTCCGTCCGTCCGTCTGTCTGTGAACACATTTTTGTGATCAACGTCTAGGTCGCAATTTAAGTCCAATCGCCTTCAAATTAGGCACATGTCCCTAATTTGGGTCAGAATAGAACCCTATTGGTTTTGGAAGAAATCGGTTCAGATTTAGATATAGCTCCCAAATATATCTTTCGCCCAATATTGACTAATATGGTCCTAAAAGCCAGAGTTTTGGCCCAATTTGGTTGAAATTTTGCACAGGGAGTAGGTTTGGTATTGTAGCTATGCGTGCCAAATTTGGTTGAAATCGATTCAGATTTAGATATAGCTCCCATATATATCTTTCGCCCGATATGCACTTATATGGACCCAGAAGCCAGAGTTTTATTCCGATTAGCTTGAAATTTTGCACAAAGAGTACAATTGGTAGTATAGTCATGTGTGCCAAATTTGATTGAAATCGGTTCAGATTTAGATATATCTCCCATATATATGTTTTTCTGATTTCGACAAAAATGGTCAAAATACCAACATTTTCCTTGTTAAATCGCCACTGCTTAGTCGAACAGTTGTAAAAATGACTCTAATTTTCCTAAACTTCTAATACATATATATCGAATGATAAATCATAAATAAACTTTTGCGAAGTTTCCTTAAAATTGCTTCAGATTTAAATGTTTCCCATATTTATACCCTTCACCACTACTGTGGTACAGGGTATAATAAGTTTGTGCATTTGTATGTAACGCCAAGAAGGAAAAGTCTGAGACCCATCGTTTAGTAACCGATCGTCTTAGAATTAAATTCTGAGTCGATGTAGCGATGTCCGTCTGTCTGTCTGTCTGTCTGTTGATGTATTTTTGTGTGCAAAGTACAGCTCGCAGTTTTAGTCCGATTGTCCTAAAATTTGGCATAGGGTCCTGTTTCGGCTCAAAGACGATGCCTGTTGATTTTGGAAAAAATCGGTTCAGATTTAGATATAGCTGCCATATATATTTTTCACCGATCTGGTCATAATTGGCATGTATATCAACCGATCTTCCTCAAATTCCGTACATCCGAATATTTTATGAGTCTCGAAAAACTTGCAAAATATCAGCCAAATCGGTACAGATTTAGATATAGCTCCCATATATAGCTTTCGCCCGATTTACACTCAAATGACCACAGAGGCCAATTGTTTTGCTCCGATATAGTTGAAATTTTGCACAGGGAGTATAATTAGCATTGTAGCTATGCGTGACAAATTTGGTTGAAATCGGTTCAGATTTAGATATATCTCCCATATATAGCTTTCGCCCGATTTACACTCAAATGACCACAGAGGCCAATTTTTTGATCCGATTTAGTTGAAATTTTGCGCAAGGAGTATAATTAGCATTGTAGCTATGCATGCCAAATTTGGTTGAAATCGGTTCAGATTTAGATATAGCTCCCATATATAGCTTTCGCCCGATTTACACTCATATGACCACAGAGGCCAATTTTTAACTCCGATTTAGTTGAGATTTTGCACAGGGAGTAGAATAAGCATTGTAGCTGTACGTTGTCCCATATATATGTTTTTCTAATTTCGACCAACATTTTCCTTGTAATATCGCCACTGCTTAGTCGAAAAGTTGTAAAAATGACTCTAATTTTCTTAAACTTCTAATACATATATATCGAGCGATAAATCATAAATAAACTTATGCGAAGTTTCCTTAAATTGCTTCAGATTTAAATGTTTCCCATATTTTTTTACTAACATTGTGTTCCACCCTGGTACATTAGCCGATTTAAATTTTGAGTCTATAGATTTTGTAGAAGTCTATAAAATTCTGTCCAGATCGAGTGCTATTTAATGTATTTGGGACAAATACTTTATATATAGCACCCAACACATTTGACGGATGTGGTATCCAAAATTTAGATCTATAGAGTGGTGCAGGGTATAATATAGTCGGCCCCGCCCGACATTAGACTTTCCTTACTTGTTTTACTATTAGTATTTCTTTGATTTTCGTCGAGTTTGTTTTGTTAAAATATTAATATTATTTTGTTTTTTTTTTCAGTTCGAGGTTTTAATGTGTTTTACACCTTAAGAAGCGGTTGATGCATTTAGAATGCCTGTTTTTACGATACCTCAATCTGAGTGGCAAAAACGCTTCGACCATTGGTCTTTTACTCACGCATCCTATGGTGAGTATTTTGAAAAACAAAAAAGCAATTTTTTCGTTAATTAATAGTCAAGTCAAATAGGTTTGTTACATTTGTATATATAACCAAGTCCATAAGACCCTAAGAGCGTTACAAAAATGAGAGCAATAACTACTATAAAAAAGTTAGTTTTTCTTAGGATTGCAAATTTTTTGGAAGTGATTTCGAACTAACCTCAGTTTGGCCCATATGACGCAAAACATGAGTTTCTTTAGATTTTTTAGAAGTTTTTACGATTTAATCTCTTTTCCGTTGCTTTAGTGGGCAGTATTTTATACCCAGCGTTGTTAGTGATTTATCACAACTATTTTGATAATAGAATAATAAAAAAAACAAAAATTTCCTCATTGAAAATTTAGAATGTTTTAGTTATCCATTCATTTACTATAATCGATTCAAAATAAATATTTGCTACGCATCAATTGAGCAACAGAATGTAAAGAATTGAGTGCTATGGCACTTTGGCAAATTGTATTACAATAATGACTATCCACAAATATAATAATAAAGCCAATCATTCCTCATTGAATTAATTACGACCACACCACACTACACCAACACACCACTCCAGGGAGACTATGGACAGACCAGTTCGTCGTTCCTATTCATTATTGAGTTTCGAAGCCAATTTGCCCCCAAAAACTAAGCGCCTATCATCCGCTAACGAAATAATAAACAATTAAAACTCAGTTCTCAATGTGCCATGGCAGTAAAACGACCCCAAAACCCTTTCCCTTCGCAACCCATCGAATGCCACATAACCACATAGCCCACCAGATAATAAAATAAACTAAAGCTCAAATCCTCACTACTCTCAACAGAACGTCCTTCGTCCTCAATGAGGGCGTATTTAGCACAACAGTTTGTGAATTACCGCCATATAAAAATCAATTTGGTCAACTTTATCCATACAATCAGGGAGGGCGCACAACACAAACAAACAAAGGAGGCAATAGTCCTTCACAAAAGTAGTTATGAGAGAGTGAGAGAGAGGGAGAGCGAGATTGAGGGAGCGGAAAGAATTAATTTGGTAATACCGAAAATTGGAACATTATGAAGTTAGTTCAGGCGATGAACTTCTGCCTTGCCTGGTACAGAGTAATTTTGAGGGTGATTCAGATAAAAATCAACCAACATAAACCAACAATAATGTAGGCATAAATTACGCTCGTATACTACGTATCCTCCCTTGCCTTTTCAATTTGAGGGATTTGAATGTTAACGGAATTTCTTGCAAGGTTAAGCAACAGCCATTATTTGGTCTGAATGTCCTCGCATAGTCAATTGCTTTTGATATTGAAGCCATTGAAGGGGTGATTGCAATGCAAAGACAAAAAGAAAATTTCGACACGCATATCATTTTGTTAGCTTAGCTCATTGAATAAACAAATCAAACAAGGATATGCTGGTGCAAATGCAAAAGGAAATCAAATCCTTCATTACACACACATATACACAAATAAGCCATGATAATAAACCGGACGCTGGCTGAGGGCTAACAATTGAGGAGAACAAAGAAATTGTCGAAGATCTGAAGATGGTAGCTGTGAGAGATTTCTATATTGATTCTTAGCTACGACGATTGCCTTTTATTTTTTTTTTTGCATTAACAAACAAAAAATCTATTTATTACGGAAAACTGACTTATTATTTTTCAACATACTTCCCATTAGGAACTATACACTTTTGCATGTCATTGATCCAATAGTCAAAGCACGTTTGCTACTCTGATTGAGGTATCCGAATGCATCAACCGCTTCTTCAGATGTCGAAAAACGTTATCCTCTCATTTCTTACGTAGGGGAATAATAAGAAGTCATTAGGTGCCAAGTCAAAACTATACGGCTGATGACCCATTAAATCGATGTTTTGAGTGCCGATGTGTGAGAGTCTGTATTGTCGTGGTGTCACAGCCACAGTTGCCACTCGTGCCAAAAATAATCTACCAAAATTTGATGAACCAAAACCAAAACTCTACCAAATTAAAAAAAAACGTGTATTATATTCGTATATTATTTCTATAGAAAATTTTGTCAAAATGTGATTTCTATATGTCAAAAATATATTTTTATAGAAAATTTTGTCAAAATTTAACTTATATAGAAAATTGTATTAAAATTCTATTTCCATAGAAAATTTTGTCAAAATTTTATATCTATAGAGAAATTTGTCAAAAATTTATTTATAAATTTTGTCAAAATTTTGTATCTATAGAAAATTTTGTCCAAATTTTATTTCTATAGAAAATTTTGTCAAAATTTATATAGAAAATTTTGTCAAAATTCTATTTCTATAGAAAATTTTGTCAAAATTCTATTTCTCGTGCCAAAAATAATCTACCAAAATTTGATGAACCAAAACCAAAACTCTACCAAATTAAAAAAAAACGTGTATTTTATTCGTATATTATTTCTATAGAAATTTTTGTCAAAATTTTATTTTTATAAAAATTTTGTCAACATTGTATTTCTATAGAAAATTTTGTCAAAATTACATCTTTATAGAAAATTTTGTCAAAATGTGATTTCTATAGAAAATTTTGTCAAAATTCTATTTCTATATAAAATTTTGTCAAAATTGTATTTCTGTAGAAAATTTTGTCAAAATTTAATTTATATAGAAAATTTTGTCAAAATTTTATTTCTATAGAAAATTTTGTCAAAATTCTATTTCTATAGAAAATTTTGTCAAAATTGTATGTCTATAGAAAATTTTGTCACAATTTTATTTCTATAGAAAATTTTGTCAAAATTTAATTTATATAAAAAATTTTGTCAAACTTTTATTTCTAAAGAAAATTGTGTCAAAGTTTTATTTCTGTAGAAAATTTTGTCAAATTTAATTTCTATAGCAAATTTTATTAAAATTTAATTTATATAGAAATTTTTGTCAAAATTATCTTTTTATAGAAAATTTTGTCAAAATTTAATTTAAAAAAGAAAATTTTGTCAAAACTCTATTTCTATAGAAAATTTTGTCAAAATTCTATTTTTATAGAAAATTTTGCCAACATTTTATTTCTATAGAAAATTTTGCCAAAATTTAATTTATATAGAAAATTTTGTCGCAATTATATATCTATAGAAAATTTTGTTCAATTTTATTTCTATATAAAACTTTGTCAAAATTTTATTTCTATAGAATATTTTGTCAACCGCTTCTTCAGATGTCGAAAAACGTTATCCTCTCATTTCTTACGTAGGGGAATAATAAGAAGTCATTCGGTGCCAAGTCAAAACTATACGGCTGATGACCCATTAAATCGATGTTTTGAGTGCCGATGTGTGAGAGTCTGTATTGTCGTGGTGTCACAGCCACAGTTGCCACTCGTGCCAAAAATAATCTACCAAAATTTGATGAACCAAAACCAAAACTCTACCAAATTAAAAAAAAACGAGTATTATATTCGTATATTATTTCTATAAAAAATTTTGTCAAAATGTGATTTCTATATGTCAAAAATATATTTTTATAGAAAATTTTGTCAAAATTTAACTTATATAGAAAATTTTGTTAAAATTCTATTTCTATAGAAAATTTTGTCAAAATTTTATATCTATAGAAAAATTTGTCAAAAATTTATTTATAAATTTTGTCAAAATTTTGTATCTATAGAAAATGTTGTCCAAATTTTATTTCTATAGAAAATTTTGTCAAAATTTAATTTCTACAGAAAATTTTGTTAAAATTTATATAGAAAATTTTGTCAAAATTTATATAGAAAATTTTGTCAAAATTCTATTTCTATAGAAAATTTTGTCAAAATTGTATGTCTATAGAAAATTTTGTCACAATTTTATTTCTATAGAAAATGTTGTCAAAATTTAATTTATATAGAAAATTTTGTCAAAATTTTATTTCTAAAGAAAATTGTGTCAAAGTTTTATTTCTGTAGAAAATTTTGTCAAAATTTAATTTCTATGGAAAATTTTATTAAAATTTAATTTATATAGAAAATTTTGTCAAAATTATATTTTTATAGAAAATTTTGTCAAAATTTAATTTATATAGAAAATTTTGTCAAAATTCTATTTCTATAGAAAATTTTGTCAAAATTCTATTTCTATAGAAAATTTTGCCAAAATTTTATTTCTATAGAAAATTTTGCCAAAATTTAATTTATATAGAAAATTTTGTCGAAATTATATATCTATAGAAAATTTTGTTCAATTTTATTTCTATATAAAACTTTGTCAAAATTTTATTTCTATAGAATATTTTGTCAAAAAAATTTTTGACACAGTTTTTGTCAAAATTTTATTTCTACCGAATATTTTGTCAAAATTTTATTTCTATAGAACATTTTGTCAAAATTTTATTTCTATAGTAAATTTTTTCAAAATTTTATTTTTATAGAAAATTTTGTCAAAATTTTATTCTATAGATAATTTTGTCAAAATTTTATTTCTATGGAAAATTTTATTTCTATAGAAAATTTTGCAAAATTTTATATAGAAATAAAATTTCTGTAGGAAACTTTGTCCAAATTTAATTTATATAGAAAATTTTGTCCAAATTTTATTTCTGTAGAGAATTTTGTCAATATTTTATTTCTATACAAAAATTTGTCAAAATTTTATATAGAAATTAAATTTATATAAAAATTTTAGTTTTATATACAAAATTTTGTCCAAATTTTATTTCTATAGAAAACTTTGTCAAAATTTCATTTCTATAGGCAATTTTGTCAAAATTTTATTTATATATAATATTTTGTCCAAAATTTATTTCTATAGAAAATTTTGTCATATTTTATTTGTATAGGAAATTTTTTAAAATTTGATGTCTGTAGAAAGTTTTGTCACAATTTTATTTTTATAGACAATTATGTAAAAAATGTATTTCTATATAAATTTTTGTCAAAATTTTATTTCTATAGAAAATTTTGTCAAAATTTTATTCACATAGAAAATTTTGTCAAAATTTTATTTATATAGAAAGTTTTGTCAAAATTTTATTTATATAGAAAGTTTTGTCAAAATTTTATAAAGAAATAAAATTTCTATAAAAAACATTGTCCAAATTTTATGTCTATAGAAAATTTTTTCAAAATTTTATTTCTATAAAAATTTTCTCAATATTTTATTTGTATAGAAAATTTTGTCAAAATTGTATTTCTATAGAAAATTTTGTCAAAATCTATTTATAGAGAAAATTTGGTCAAAATTGTATTTTTTATAGAAAATTTTAAAAATGTTATTTCTATAGAAAATTTAGGCAAAATTTAATTTATATAAAAATTTTTGTCCAAATTTTATTTTTATAGAACATTTTGTCAAAATGTTAGGTTAGGTTAGGTGGCAGCCCGATGTATCAGGCTCACTTAAACTATTTAGTCCATTGTGATACCACAAGTATATTGGGCTAAAATTGAGACGTAGACTTTTATCTTATGTACCCTCCACCATGGATTGCGTAGAAACTTCTACTGAAGACTGTTATCCACAATCGAATTACTTGGATTGCGGTAACACTTGCCAATAGCAAGGTATCTTAAGACTTCCTAACACCGTCCATACGTGGTATATATTAAACTCAAAAAACCGGTTAAATTCGTATATAATTCAGTTTGACAAAATTTTCTATAGAAATAAAATTTTGAAAAAATTTTCCACAGGAATAAAATTTTATATAGAAATGGTAGATTATTTTTGGTTGGAGTGGCAACCATGATTTTGAACAGATGTGGACCAATTTTTGTGTGATTGGGGATCGGCTAGTTATATAAACTATAGACTGATATGGACTAATTTTGGCATGGTTATTAGCGGTCATATATTAACACCACGTTCCAAATTTCAACCGGACCGGATTAATTTTGCTCCTCCAAGAAGCTCCGTAGGTCAAATCTTGGGATCGGTTTATATGGGAGCTATATATAATTATGGACCGATATGGACCAATTTTTGCATGGTTATTAGATACCATATACTATACCGTTTATATGGCGGCTATACGTAAAAGTTGACACATATGGCCCATTTGCAATACCATCCTATCTACATCAATCACAACTACTTGTGCCAAGTTTCAAGTCGGTAGCTTGTTTCGTTCGGAAGTTAGCGTGATTTCAACAGACGGTCGAACGGACGGACATGCTTAGATCGGCTCAGAATTTCAACACCACCCAGAATATATATACTTTATGGGGTCTTACAGTAATATTTCGATGTGTTACAAACGGAATGACAAAGTTAATATACCCCCCATCCTATGGTGGAGGGTATAAAAACAAAAGACTATGGCCTAAATACAAAAACTTTAAACACAGGGTCTTGGGTTAAATCAAAGTTTCGGCCAAAGTTTTTCAGCGTTGTATTATCGCACCTCAGTCATGCTTAGAGAAGTAAGCTTCTCTAAGTGGTTTCACTGCAATGTGGAATGCCGTTCGGAATCGGCTACAAAAAGGAGGTCCCTTGTCATTGAGCTTAACGTAGAATCGGGCAGCACTCAGTGATAAGAGAGAAGTTCACCACCGTGGTATCACAATGGACTGAATAGTCTAAGTAAGCCTGAAATATCAGGCTGCCACTATACCTAACCTAACCTATAGGTATATAATTTATCTGAATGTACAGTTTTTTTTTAGGAAATAAAATACAAATGAAATAAATTTTGTAGCAATTGGACTCAATATAAGTTTTTCATTAAGCAAATAAAGGGTACTCGTAAGTGATAAACATGTGCTCGGTTTTGTTCCCCAATGTATGTACTTAAGCGGGTCTGCGACAAATATTTTGATGAGAAACAAATGGACTGACAAAGTCAAGGTTTTATGTTATCTTTTTGTAATTTTCAAAATCGACTTTTAACTTTGCTTCACGCAGCAGATCTTATAGTTCTTTTGCTTAATTTTAATTTATTCGATTTTTTTTCGTAGTATTTCCCACATCGATTATATTACCTTAAGTGGAAAAGACAAAGACGAAAGTAAGCTACATTTATAGAGCAATTAAATGTTTCCTCTCTTTTCCATCGACCTTGCCAGAGTTTACTAGAACAAAAGTAGGAAATACCTCGAAGCCAAAACAAACCTCAATTCGTATAAAATTTCCCTTTAGCTAAGAAAACCATTTTCATAGCTAAGTAATTTTGTGCATGTGTGTGTACGTTTTTGTCCTTTCATTAGAATTAATTTCAACCAGGTGTCGTTCATTACTTAATGTGGTAAAGCCACTGTATATTAACACAGGGAAACTGCGAAACCGAGAAGACCACAGGGCAAAAAATCAACAGCAATAGCAACAATCACATGCAAAATGTTTTCAATTGAATTTGGCATTACAGAGCCAGTCTGACGGTAGCGTGCGTGCCTAAAGGCAATATTCCAAACGGAAATGTGTATTTTTCTGTGTACTTTTATCATTTTGCCCACTCGGTTGGTGTATGGTGGCCACGGGGAGAGATGTAAATGAAGCCCTTTTGTTTGGTTTTTCCGCCCTATACAAACATATTTCCGCTCTTTTTTCATTTGCTCACTCTATGCCGGTCTATTATTGTATACCGGTGTGATTTAGGGACAGACTGATTGTGATAACTCTCTCTCTCTCTCTACGTAGTGGGGGAAAAAGAGATTGCCATTTAAAGTACTCTTAGAATATGTATTCACCTCTAAAATTATTCAGAGATAATATTCTGCTCTTGGCAAGGTGGAAAACACCTCTCACTCTCTTTCTTTTATCAGTGTTGAGTATGCGCATTTCTTTAAGGGTAAAAAGCAAGATTTCTTCAATCTCTTAATAACTCTTGGAGGCGCTTAAGCTACAAACACAATTGTTATTTCTTCTCTCTCTCCCGCTCTTTCTCTCTTTTGTTTGTTCAAGTTATTGTTGTGTTCTTGGCCTCTTTGGTCCTTCATTGCTTGTTTCGTTTCAATGAAAATTCATTGTCCTTTCGATTTGTGTACATTGTCGATGAGCAAGAGAATCCTTATATGTATGAAAATGTTCTGGTGTGCGTTGTCTGCCCATGGCTTCGTATCCTTGTTTAGGTTTAAAGTGTTTTTGTTGTTTGTTTCTTCAAAGAATGGTGTCACACTCGCATAGTACACATTGTTATTGTGGGAAATTCGTCACCCCTCCTCTTGGGCATTCTCATCCGATTTGATTTGCTTTTTCATTCGACTTCTCTACTTCTTCTTCTTCATCATCATCATCGCCTTGGTCTATAGTTGGTTGCGTGTTTGTTGCATTTGCCATTTGGTTGAAGGCATTTTTCTTCCATACGGTTTAGTGTCCTCATTCTCTTGACTTATCTAAGGTATGATCCTGAGAAGTGGTTTTGTTATTCTCCCCTTAATGTTTATTGTTTATAGTTTTAATTGCTGTTGCTTCTGGAAATGCATGGTCTTTAAAAGAGAATGTGGGTATGGGTGTGCGTATGTGTGTACGTATACCGCTAAATGATTATGTGTTTGGAATTAAGGACACGATTTGTTATTCCGGATTTGCGTATGGTTAATTGATTTATGTCAAATATTGTGCGAAATAAATATTGGGATTATATGTGTAATCGAGTAGAATGGGGAAAAGTCAACCATTTTAGGGGAATATGTAAACAAAAATGGTTTTTACAATTTTTATACCCACCACCATAGAATGGTGACGGGGGTATAATAAGTTTGTCATTCCGTTTGTAACACATCGAAATATCGATTTCCGACTATATAAAGTATATATATTCTTGATCAGGGAGAAATTCTAAGACGATACAACGATGTCCGTCTGTCCGTCTGTCTGTCTGTCTGTCTGTTGTAATCACGCTACAGTCTTCAATAATGAAGCAATCGTGGTGAAATTTTGCACAAACTCGTCTTTTGTCTGCAGGCAGGTCAAGTTCGAAGATGGGCTATATCGGTCCAGGTTTTGATATAGTCCCCATATAAACCGACCTCCTGATTTGGGGTCTTGGGCTTATAGAAATCGTAGTTTTTATCCAATTTGCCTGAAATTTGAAATCTAGAGGTATTTTATGACCATAAAGAGGTGTGCCAAAAATAGTGAGTATCGGTCCATGTTTTGGTATAGCCCCCATATAGACCGATCTCCCGATTTTACTTCTTGGGCTTATAGAAACCGCAGTTTTTATTCAATTTACCTGAAATTGGAAATCTAGAGGTATTGTAGGACCACAAATACGTGTGCCAAAAATTGTGAGTATCTGTCCATGTTTTCGTATGGTCCCCATATAAAACGACCTCCCGATTTGGGGTTTGGGCTTATAGAAACCGTAGTTTTTATCCAATTTGTCTGCAATTGGAAATCTAGAGGTATTTTAGGACCATAAAGAGGTGTGCCGAAAATGGTGAGTATCGGTCCATATTTTGGTATAGCCCCCATATAGACAGATTTCCCGATTTTACTTCTTGGGCTTCGAGAATCCGAAGTCTTTATCTTATTTGCCTGAAATTGGAAATCTAGAGGTGTTGTAGGACCACAATTATGTGTGCCAAAAATTGTGAGTATCGGTTCATATTTTGGTATAGCCCCCATATAGACCGATCTCCCGATTTTACTCTTGGGCTTATAGAAACCGCAGTTTTTATTCAATTTACCTGAAATTGGAAATCTAGAGGTATTGTAGGACCACAAATACGTGCGCCAAAAATTGTGAGTATCGGTCCATGTTTTGGTATGGTCCCCATATAAAACGACCTCCCGATTTGGCGTCTTAGGTTTATAGAAACCGTAGTTTTTATCCAATTTGTCTGAAATTGGAAATCTAGAGGTATTTTAGGACCATAAAGAGGTGTGCCGAAAATGGTGAGTATCGGTCCATATTTTCGTATAGCCTCCATATAGACCGATTTCCCGATTTTACTTCTTGGGCTTCTAGAATCCGAAGTTTTTATCCTATTTGCCTGAAATTGGAAATCTAGAGGTATTTTCGGGTCATAAAGAGGTATGCCGAAAACGGTGAGTATCGGTCCATATTTTAGTATAGGCCCCATAAGAACGATCTCCCTTGGGTTTCTAGAAACCGTTGTTTTTATCTGATTTGCCTGAAATTGTAAATATTCTGGTATTTTAGGCTCACAAAAACGTGTATCGGATTAAGTTTTTATCGGTCCATTTGGTAATGCCTCCATATAGACCGACTTCACTTCTTGAGGGTGTAGAAAGCGCACTTTTCATGAAAATTGCTTGAAACTCAATGTAAAATTTCCAGATTTTACTTCTACAGATTTAAGATTTCAAATCAAAACGTTATTTTTATAATTTTCTTGCACACTTACAAGAGATGGTAATGATTCCTCTAAAACTCAAACAAAAATGGTTCTTATAAATCCAGAATCTGATATAGTCCTCATAGGTGAAATCTTTAAATTTATCTTCGGGAAGTGTCCTCAAGTCCTCAAGCCCTCCTGAAATTTCAAAGAACCTCTAATATTTGGTTCATGGTGGTGGGTATTTAAGATTCGGCCCGGCCGAACTTACTGCTGTATATACTTGTTTATATTTTTTTGACCATTTGTCCTAAAGTGTATATATCAATAGCTACAAACTTTATTTATTTTTAATCCCCACGTCTGACTGATTTATTTCAGTTCATTTTTATTGTTTACAAGCTTACAAAAGCATACTGATTAGAAATAAAGTTATTCGTAATGGAATTCCAGAGTGATTTCTTTATATTTGGCTTAAAAAACACAGCATTTAAATGTGAATAAATTTTGTTGATTCTGAATCTTAACATAACGAAATAAAATTTTGACAAAATTTTCCATAGAAGCAAAATGTTCGCATAATTTTCCACAGAAATACAATTTTGATTAACTTTTCTATGGAAATGAAATTTTGATAAAATTTCCTGAAGAAATAAAAATTGACAAAATTTTCTATAGAAATATAATTTTGACAAAATTTTCAATAGAAAAACAAAATGTTGACAAAATCTTCTACAGAAATAAAAGCTTGACAAAATTGTCTATAGAAATAAAGTTTTGATAAAATTTTCTATAGAAATAAAGTTTTGACAACATTTTCTACAGAAATTAAATTGGGACAAAATTTTCTATAGAACTAAAATTTTGACAAATTTTTCTATAGAATTAAAATTTTGAAAAAATTTTCTATAGAACTAAAATGTTGACAAAATTTTCTATACAAATAAAATTTTGACAAAAATTTCTATTCAAAAATAAATTTTTGACAACATTTTCTATCGAAATAAAATTTTGACAAAATTTTCCATATAAATAAAATTTTGACAACATTTGCTATAGAACTCAAATTTAGAAAAAAAATTCTATAGCAATTTCCTTTGGAATATAAATTTGACAAAATCTTCACTAGAAACAAAATGTCTATTTAGAAATACAATTTGATATAAATTTCTATAGAAATAAAGTTTTGAAAAAATTTTCTATTGAAATAAAATTTTGACAAATTTTTCCATATAGATTAAATTTTGACAACATTTTCTATAGAACTAAAATTTAGAAAAAAATTTCTACAGAAATAAAATTTTGACAAAATTTTTTATAGAAATAAAATTTTGACAAAATTTTGTATATAAATAAAATTTTGATTTTGAAAATGTTCAATAGAACTAAAATTTTGAAAAAAATTTTCCATATAAATATAATTATGACAAAATTTTCTATAGAACTAAAATTTTGAAAAAATTTTCTATAGAACTAAAATTTTGACAAATTTTTCTACAGAAATAAAATTACGACAAAATTTTCTATAGAATTAATATTTTGAAAAAAATATCTACAGTAATAAAATTTTTACAAAATTTTCTAAAGAAAAGAAAAAAAAAATTTTGACAAAATGTTTTATAGAAACAAAATTTTCTATAGAAATAAACTTTTGACAAAATTTTCTATAGAAATATAAAATTTTGACAAATATTTCTATAAAAATAAAATTTTGATAAAATTTGACAATTTTCTATAGAAATAAACTTTTGACAACATCTTCTATAGAAATGAAATATTGACAAAATCTTTTACAGAAATAAAATGTTTCTATAAAAATAAAATTTTGGCAAAATTTTCTATAGATACAAAATTTTGACAAAATTTTCCATATACATAAAATGTTGACAAAATTTTCTATAGAACTAAAATTTTGACAAATTTTTCTATAGAATTACAATTTGACAAAATTTTCTTAAGACAAAAAATTTGCCAAATTTTCTATAGAAATAAAATTTTGACAAAATTTTTTATAGAAACAAAATTTTCTATAGAAATAAAATTTTGTATAGAAATAAAAAATTTTTACAAATCTTTCGTTGGGCATAAAATCTTGAAAAAATGTTCTATAGAAATAAAGTTTCGCCAAATTCCCTATATAAATAAAATTTTGACAATTTGCTATAATGTCTCTATAAAAATAAATAAATCCAATTATAACAAAATTTTTTATAGAACTAAAATTTTGACAAAATTTTCTATAGAATTAATATTTTGACAAATTTTTCTACAGTAATAAAATTTTTACAAAATTTTCTAAAGAAAATTAAAAAAAAAATTGACAAAATGTTTTATAGAAACAAAATTTTCTATAGAAATAAACTTTTGACAAAATTTTCTATAGAAATATAAAATTTTGACAAATATTTCTATAAAAATAAAATTTTGATAAAATTTGACAATTTTCTATAGAAATAAACTTTTGACAACATCTTCTATAGAAATGAAATATTGACAAAATCTTTTATAGAAATAAAATGTTTCTATAAAAATAAAATTTTGACAAAATTTTCCATATATATAAAATGTTGACAAAATTTTCTATAGAACTAAAATTTTGACAAATTTTTCTATAGAATTACAATTTGACCAAATTTTCTTAAGACAAAAAATTTGCCAAATTTTCTATAGAAATAAAATGTTGACAAAATTTTTTATAGAAACAAAATTTTCTATAGAAATAAAATTTTGTATAGAAATAAAAAATTTTTACAAATCTTTCGTTGGGCATAAAATCTTGAAAAAATGTTCTATAGAAATAAAGTTTCGCCAAATTCCCTATATAAATAAAATTTTGACAATTTGACAATTTGCTATAATGTCTCTATAAAAATAAATAAATCTAATTATAACAAAATTTTTTATAGAACAAAAATTTTGACAAATTGTTCTATAGAACTAAAATTTTGACAAAATTTTCTACAGAAATAAAACTACGACAAAATTTTCTATAGAATTAACATTTTGACAAATTTTTCTACAGTAATAAAATTTTTACAAAATTTTCTAAAGAAAATAAAAAAAATTGACAAAATGTTTTAAGAAAAAAAAATTTTCTATAGAAATAAACTTTTGACAAAATTTTCTATAGAAATACAAAATTTTGACAAATATTTCTATAAAAATAAAATTTGGATAAAATTTGACAATTTTCTATAGAAATAAACTTTTGACAACATCTTCTATAGAAATGAAATGTTGACAAAATCTTCTATAGAAATAAAGTGTTTCTATAAAAATAAAATTTTGACAAAATTGTCTATAGATAAAAAATTTTGACAAAATTTTTCATATACATAAAATGTTGACAAAATTTTCTATAGAACTAAAATTTTGACAAATTTTTTCTATAGAATTAAAATTTTGACAAAATTTTCTAAAGAAATAAAAAATTGCCAAATTCTTTATAGAAATGAAATTTTGACAAAATTTTTTATAGAAACAAAATTTTCTATAGAAATAAAATTTTCTATAGAAAAAAAAATTTTTACAAATCTTTCGTTGGGCATAATATCTTGTAAAAATTTTCTATAGAAATAAAATTTCGCCAAATGTCCTATATAAATAAAATGTTGACAATTTGACAATTTTCTATAGACATAAACTTTTGACAACAACATCTGCTATAGATATATAATGTCTCTATAAAAAATAAAATTTTGACAAAATTGTCTATAGAAATAAAGTATTGACAAAATTTTCCATATAAATAAAACTTTGACAAAATTTTCTATAGAAATTACATTTTGACAAATTTTTCTATAGAATTAAAATTTTGACAAAATGTTCAATTAAAAAAAAAATTTGCCAAATTTTCTATAGACATAATATTTTGGCAAAATTTTTTATAGAAACAAAATTTTCTATAGAAATTAAATTTTGTATAGAAATAAAAAATGTGTACAAATCTTCCTTTAGACATAAAATCTTGAAAACATTTTCTATAGAACAAAAGTTTTGACAAATTTTTCTATAGAAATAAAATTTTGAACCAATTTTCTATAGAAATATAATTTTGAAAGCATTTTCTATAGAAATAAAATTATGTGAAAATTTTCTATAGAACTAAAATTATGAGAAAATTTTCTATAGAACAAAAGTTTTGACAATATTTTCTATAGAAATAAAATTTTTACAAAATTTTCTATAGAAATAAAATGTTGACAAAATTTTCTATAGTAAGCGAACAGAACTAATTACAAATCAATAACAACTCTCTCAATAGGGATAACGGCAATTCTATTGTTGTTGTTGTTATTGATACTGACTTCTTCTTCTTTGCTGCACTATAACAAACCAAAGGTCAGTAAGAAGAAAGCAGTAGTCGTCAACTCTTTATATCGGTCGCGTCTTGTAATCAAACAGCGAAACGATCAATCAATCATAACTAACACCAGAATATGAAATTGTGAATAAAATATTTTAAAGTGAAATAAACTAAAATGAAATTAGAAATCAAATACCGATATGGACCAATTTTTGCATGGTTGCTAGAGACCATATAGTTACACCATGTACTAAATTTCAGGCAGATCGGATGAAATATGCTACTCTTAGCTCCGCAAGCCAAATCTGGGGGTCCGTTTATATGGCGTCTATACATGAAAGTTGACCGATATGGCCCATTTGCAATACCATCCGACCTACATCAATAACAACTACTTGTGCCAAGTTTCAAGTCGATAGCTTGTTTTGTCCGGAAATTAGCGTAATTTCAACAGACAGACGGACGGAGATGCTTAGATCGACTCAGAATATATATAGTTCATGGGGTCTTAGAGCAATATTTCGATGTGTTACAAACGGAATGACAAATATACCCCCCATCCTATTGTGGAGGGTATAAAAATTGGTGTTCGGTAGGAGAAGGGAGTGAACCCAGGACCCTTGGCATGCAAGGCGGACATCCTAACCATTGCTCCACGTGACAAACAAATGTATGTTTCTGTTAAATAATGTTTTGTTTGCATCGGCTTGTGGTCGCCGCAGACTATGCTATATAAATATAACTTATAACGATAATTGTCTATTGATGACCATAACAGCTACGCAGCCCAGTGAATAGTGTGTTGGCTTACAAACTGTATGGTCCTCGTTTCGATTCTCCGTCCAGGCGAAAGGTAAAATTTAAAAAATTTATAAAATTGAATAATTTCTGCAACATTATTTGTATTACAGAAATAGGTGCCAAGAACTAAAAAATTTCCTGGAAATGAAAATTATGTGAGGGAATGAGCACAATCTTCTGTGGGGAAAATTCTTCCAAATATATAATATTTTTGGGCTCAAAATGCTTATAAACATATAATATATTCACATAAAACAAACATATTAATGTTTCGGCAGTATCCAATAATATATGTAATGCTGGTGACATTTCTGAGGGTTCCAAAGCTTCTCTAAGTGTTTTCACTGCAATGTGGAACGCCGTTCGGACTCGGCTATAAAAAGGAGGTCCCTTGTCATTGAGCTTAACATGGAATCGGGCAGCACTCAGTGATAAGAGAGAAGTTCACCACAGTGGTATCACAATGGACTGAATAGTCTAAGTGAGCCTGATACATCGGGCTGTCACCTAACCTAACCTAACCTATTTGGCAAAATATCACAATTTTTTTATTTCACATTCAAATTCGGAATTCGGATCACACTTTAGGAAGTGAAGCAAATTCAGTGCAACCTTACCTAACTATTCAATAAAAACAAAAAAAAAAAATTCAATATTCAATCTTTTAAATTGCCACAGTTATTTTATGGAATTAAAAGCTTACTCACCCCCATCTTCTCTTGCATCGTTCACCGTGGAGTCCTTTAGAGAAAAAACCTGTAAAGATTTATGGAAAATATAAAAACAATTTGTACGAACAATGGTAAATGGTTTCCATATGAGATAGATAGTAGGCGGAGGGTGAAATGTCAGGCAAGAAAAAAAAAAACACACGCACACAAACAAAATGGAACATAAAAAGAGCTTAAGAAAATTTAAGAGTCTAAAAAGCAGTTAACATTAAACTCTCCATTTCTATGAATTTGTTAGTGAGCATACGTGTGTATGGCTGTTTGAGAGAGAGAGAGTTTGGGTGTTTTGATGAAAATCCCATATGAACATAAATTCTAACAACGACAATCGGAGTGCCAAAGCATCAACAATATCTCGAACATAAGAAACATAGGAATAGGCTTCGTAGAATCATATCTACGAGGGTCGACACTTACATATGTATAAACCATTGATGGTATAAGCCAATTTATACTGCAAAATCGTAATATGACCTATCGTGAGAATAAGAAAACCTTAGGGAACAGCATACATTCATTCTATAGAAAATTTTTTCAAAATTTTATTTCTATAGAAAATTTTGTCGAAAATTTAATTTCTACAAAAAATTTTGTCAAAATTTTATTTTTATAGAAATTTTTTTCAAAATTTTATTCTCATACACAATTTTGTAAAAATTGTATTTCTATAGAAAATTTTGTCAACATTTTATTCCTATGGTCAACTTTGTCAAAATTTCATTTCTGTAGAAAATTTTGTCAAAATATTATTTCTATAGAAAATTTTGTCAAAATTTTATATCTATAGAAAATTTTGTCAAAATTTTATTTCTATAAAAAATATTGCCAAAATGTTATTTTCATACACAATTTTGTCCAAATTTTATTTCTATAGAAAACTTTGTCAAAATTTTCTTTCTATTCAAAATTTTGTCAAAATTTTATTTCTATAGAAAATTTTGTCAAAATTTTATTGTTGTAACAATGTTCAAAGTTTATAGCTATAGAAAAGTTTGAAAAATTTTTTCTATAGAAATTTTTGTCAAATTTTTTCTATAGAAATTTTTGTCGACATTTTATTTCTATACAAAAATTTTATTTCTTTAGAAATTATGTCAAAATTTTATTTAGAAAGAATTTTTTTACCCACCACCATAGAATGGTGACGGGGTATAATAAGTTTGTCATTCCGATTGTAACGCATCGAAATATCGATTTCCGACTATATAAAGTATATATATTCTTGATCAGGGAGAAATTCTAAGACGATATAAGCATGTCCGTCTGTCCGTCTGTCTGTCTGGCTGTCTGTTGTAATCACGCTACAGCATTCAATAATGGAGCTAACGTCCTGAAATTTGGCACAGAATCGTCTTTTGTCTGCGCGCAGGTCAAGTTCAAAGATGGGCTATATCGGGCCATGTTTCGGTATAGCCCCCATATAAACCGACCTCCCGATTTGGGGTCTTTCGCTTATAGAAACCGTAGTTTTCATCCAATTTGCGCGAAATTGAAAATCTAGAGATATTTTGGGACCGTGAAGAGGTGTGCCGAAAACGGTTAGTATCGGTCGGTATTTTAGTATAGCCCCCATAAGAACGATTTCCCGATTTAACTCCTTAAGTTTCTAGAAACCGTAGTTTTTATCCGATTTGCCTGAAATTGTAAATATTCTCGTATTTAAGGCTCACAAAAACGTGTATCGGATTAAGTTTTTATCGGTCCATTTGGTAATGCCTCCATATAGACCAATTTCACTTCTTGTGAGTATAGAAGGCGCACTGATCATGAAAATTGCTTGAAACTCAATGTAAAATTTCCAGATTTTATTTTTCGGGTGAAAATCTACAGATTTAAAATTTCAAATCAAGACGTTATTTTATAATTTTCTTGCACACTTACAAGAGATGTTAATGATTCCTCTAAAACTCAAACAAAAATGGTTCTTATAAATCCAGAATCTGATATAGTCCTCAGAGGTGAAATCTTTAAATGAAGTGTCCTCAAGTCCTCAAGCCCTCCTGAAATTTCAAAGGAAATCCTAATATTTGGTTCATGGTGGTGGGTATTTAAGATTCGGCCCGGCCGAACTTACTGCTGTATATACTTGTTTTTTTTTCATTTTTATACCCTCCATCATAGGATGGGGGTATATTAACTTTGTCATTCCGTTTGTAACACATCGAAATATTGCTCTAAGACCCCATAAAGTATATATATTCTGGGCCGTGGTGAAATTCTAAGTCGATCTAAGCATGTCCGTCCGTTGAAATCACGCTAACTTCCGAACGAAACAAGCTATCGACTTGAAACTTGGCACAAGTAGTTGTTATCGATGTAGGTCGGATGGTATTGAAAATGGGCCATATCGGTTCACTTTTACGTATAGCCCCCATATAAAGGGACCCTCAGATTTGGCTTGTGGAGCCTCTAACAGAAGCACATTGTATCCGATCCGGCTGAAATTTGGTACATGGTGTTGGTGTATGGTCTCTAACAACCATGCAAAAATTGGTCCACATCGGTCCATAATTATATCTAGCCCCCATATAAACCGATCCCCAGATTTGGCTTGCGGAGCCTAAAAGAGAAGCAAATTTCATCCGATCCGGCTGAAATTTGGTACATGGTGTTAGTATATGGTCTCTAACAACCATGCAAAAATTGGTCCACATCGGTCCATAATTATATATAGCCCCCATATAAACCGATCCCCAGATTTGGCTTGCGGAGCCTGAAAGAGAAGAAAATTTCATCCGATCCGGCTGAAATTCGGTACATAATGTTGTTATATGGTCTCTAACAACCATGCAAAAATTGGTCCACATCGGTCCATAATTATATATAGACCCCATATAAACCGATCTCCAGATTTGGCTTGCGAAGCCTCAGAGAGAAGCAAATGACATCCGATCCGGCTGAGATTTGGTACATGGTGTTGGTATATGGTCTCTAACAACCGTGCAAAAATTGGTCCGCATCGGTCCATAATTATATATAGCGCCCATATAAACCGATCCCCAGATTTGGGTTCCGGAGCCTCTAAGAGAAGCAAATTTCATCCGATCCACCTGAAATTTGGTACATGATATTGGTATATGATCTCTAACAACCATGCAAAAATTGGTCCACATCGGTTCATAATTATATATAGCCCCCATATAAACCCATCCCCAGATTTGGCTTGCGAAGTCTCCAAGAGAAGCAAATTTCATCCAATCCGGTTGTAATTTGGAACATGGTGTTAGTATATGATCTTTAACAAGCGTGCCAGAATTGGTCCATATCGGTCCATAATTATTTATAGCCCACATATAAAACGATCTCCAGATGTGACCTCCGGAGCCTGTTGGAGGAGCAAAATTCATCCGATCCGGTTCAATTAGGAACGTGGTGTTAGTATATGGTCGCTAACAACCATACCAAAATTGGTCCAATCACACAAAAATTGGTCCATATCGGTTCATAATCATTGTTGCCACTAGAGCCAAAAAAAGTCTACCAAAATTTTATTTCTATAGAAAATTTTGTCAAAATTTTATTTCTATAGAAAATTTTGTCAAAATTTTATTTCTAGAGAAAATTTTGTCAAAATTTTATTTCTAGAGAAAATTTTGTTAAAATTTTATTCGGTTCATAATAAATTTTTCATCATTGTCAAAATTTTATTTCTATAGAAAATTTTGTTCAAATTTTATTCGGTTCATAATCATGGTTGCCACTCGAGCCAAAAATAATCTACCAAGATTTTATTTCTATAGAAAATTTTGTTAAAATTTTATTTCTGTAGAAAATTTTGTCAAAATTTTATGTCTACTATGTCAAACTGAATTATATACGTATTGGATCGATCTTTTTTGATTAATATATACCACGTATGGACTTACATACAATTTAGAAGATGGTGTTAGGAGGTTTTAAGGTACCTTGCCATCGGCAAGCGTTACCGCAACTTAAGTCGATTGTGGATGGCAGTGTTTAGAAGAAGTTTCTACGCAATCCATGATAGAGGGTACATAAGCTTCGGCCTGGCCGAACTTACGGCCGTATGTACTTGTTTATTGTTATTTTGTCAAAAATTTGTTTCTACGAGGATGTTTTCAACGTTTTATTTCTATAGACAATTTTGTCAAAGTTTTAATTCATTTTATTTTTGTCAACATTTTATTTCAGTAGAAATTCTTGTAAATTTTTTCCATACTTTATTTGTATAGAAAATTTTGGCATAATTTATTTCTATAGAAAGTTTGTTGAAATTTTTTTATATAAAAATTTTTATCAAAATTTTGTTATTATAAAAACGTTTTATTTCTGTGGAAAACTTTGTCAAAATTTTATTTCATAATTCAATTTCTATAGAAATTGTTGTGAACATTTTATTTCTATAGGAAATGTTGCTAAAATTTTATTTCTGTAGTATACTTTGTCAAAACTTTATTTCTATAGAGAATTTTTACAAATTTTAATTCTATAGAAAAATTTACTAAATGATATTTGGATACAAAATTTTGATAGTAATTTTTTTATATAGATAATTTTGTCAACATTTTATTATTACAAAACAGTTGTCAAAGTTTCATTTCTATAGAAGATTTTGTCAAAATTGTATTCCTATAGAAAATTTTCTCAAAATTTAATTTCTATAGAAATTTTTCCTAAATTTTATTTCTACAGAAAATTTTTTAAAAATTTTATTTCTATTTTTTTTTTTTTTCATTCATTATTCATATATAACATTTTTCCAAATTTTATTTCTATAGAATATTTTTCAAAAGTTTATTTCTTTAGAACAGTTTTCAAATTTTTTTTCATAGAAATTTTTATCAAAATCTTATTTCTATAGAAAATTTTGTAAAATTTTTATTTTTGTAGAAAATGTTGTCAAAATGCAATTTCGATAAAAAATTTGGTTGAAATTTTATTACTATAGAAAATTTTGTCAAAATGTTATTGCTGCAGAAAATATTCTCAAAACGTTATTTCTATAGAGACTTTTATCAAACTTTTTTGTTATTATCTTGTCACAATTTTATTTCTACAGAAAATTTTTCAAAAATTTTCTTTCTATAGGCAATTTTATCTACATGTTATATCAATAAAAATTTTTTCAAATTTTATTTCGGAAGAAAATTTGTCCATTAGATATGTTAGAAAATTTGTCATCATTTTTTAGAAAGTTTTGCTAAAATTTTATTTCTATAGAAAATTTTGTTAAAATTTTATTTCTGTAGAAAATTTTGTCAATTTTTTTTTTCTGTAGAAATATTTGTTTCATACTTTATTTGTGTAGAAAAAAATATCTATAGAAAATTTTGTCAAAATTATATTTCTATAGAAATTTTTGTTAAAATTTCTATTGAAAAATTTTATTGCTATAGATAATTTTGTCAAAATTTTATTTCTATGGCAAATTTTGTGAAATTTTATTTCTATAGAAAATTTTGTCAAAATTTTATTTCTATGGCAAAATTTTATTTCTATAGAAAATTTTGTCAACATTTTATGTCTGTTAAAAATTTTGTCAAAATTTGTTCCTATGGAAAATTTTGTCAAAATTTTATTTTTATACAAATTTTGTCTAAATTTTATTTCTATAGAAAACTTTGTAAAATTTGTATTGTTGTAAAAATGTTTAAAGCCTTTAGCTATATAAAATTTTGTAAATTTTTTTCTATAGAAATGTTTGCCAAAATTTTATTTCTATACAAAATTGTGCCATATTTTTATTTCTATAGAAAATTTTATTCAAATTTATTTCTACGAAGACGCTTTTACGTTTTTTTTTTCTATGGAGCATTTTTTCAAAAATTTATTTCTATAGACAATTGTGTCAAAGTTTTATTTCTGTGGAATTTTTTGTCAACTTTTTTTCCATATTTTATTTGTAGAGAAAATTTTGCCATACTTTATTTCTGTAGAAATTTGTCGAAATTTTTTATATAAAAATGTTTATAAAAATTTTATTTGTATAGAAAATTTTATCAAAATTTTATATCTATAGAAAATTTTATCAAAATTTTATTTGTATAGAAAATTTTATCAAAATTTTATTACTATACAAAATCTTGTCAAAATTTTATTATAGAAAATTTTGTTAACATTTTGTCAAAATTTTATTTCTGTAGAAATTTATTTTTATCTAAATTTTATTTCCTAAAAAAATTTATCTAAATTTTATATCAATAGAAATTTTTTTAAAATTTTATTTCGATATCAAATTTTTTCCAAATTTTATTTCTATAGAAAATTTTGTCAACATTTTATTTCTATAGAAAATTTTGTTTAAATTTTATCTCTATAGAAAATTTAGTTAAAATTTTATCTCTATAGAAAATTTAGTTAAAATTTTATCTCTATAGAAAATTTTATTTCTATAGAAAATTTTGTTTAAATTTTATTTCTATAGAAATTTTTGCTAAAATTTTATCTCTATAGAAAATTTAGTTAAAATTTTATCTCTATAGAAAATGTTGTCAAAATTTTATTTCTATAGAAAATTTGTCCAAATTTTATTTCTATAGAAAATTTTGTCAAAATTTTACTTCTATAGAGATTTTTGTTAAAATTTTATCTCTAGAAAATTTTGCTAAAATTTTATCTCTATAGAATTTTTTGTTAAAATTTTATTTCTATTGAAAACTTTGTCAAAATTTTATTTCTGTTGTTTTTTTGATTTCAGCTTAAAACCATACATTGACTAAACTACAAGTGTAGCTTAACCAACAGAGGAAAATAATGTTTGTCAAATTTATTCAATTATTTCTTTAGAAATTTTTTTTTTAAATTTTATCTCTATAAAAAATTTTGTTAAAATTTTATTTCTATAGAAAATTTTGTTAAAATTTTATTTCTATAGAAAATTTTGTCAAATTTTATTTCTATAGAAATTTTGTCAAAATTTGATGTCTATGGAAAATTTTTTCAAAATTTTATTTGTATAGAAAATTTTGTAATATTTTGAAAAACATTAAAGCTATCTTTAATTATTAATATTTGTGTTTTGTTTTTCTTTAATCCCGAAATATTGAAGGCAACCATCGTTGGTATGGTATGTAATTTAGTGCTCACCCCCTTCAATTTTGAATTCATAGTGAAAGGAAAAAAAAAACTCAAACCTCTGGCTAGACAACAAGGACAAGTGAAGGCACTTTGTTGAGTGTATTTATGATTCAATATCAAAGTTACATTCAAAAGTACTTTCAGGCGAATAAACCAAAACACCAAAGACTTCCAACATGCTGCGTTCCCTTTCTTCGGCCCCCTATTCACCGTTCACAGCGCAGTCATCCAATACACATGGTATAGACCATATATCAAAATGAAGGTGAATGAATAAACAAACAAATACACTCTCACTTTATGCCAAAACATATACACATACACATACATACACACACCCGGTGATGTATACACAAAGTCATAAGGATACGAAAGGGCTTTTATTTGGGTGATCAGTGGTATGTAGAGGGAGAGGGCGGTGGGGGTGGAGGAAACGTTAGAAACGGCATCAGGAATAAATTTTACTCAAACACAAATACGCGTTAAATTATGGAAATGTGAAAGGAAGTGGCAAACACAGTCAGCAGACCGAAGCGTAAAGATATAAAATACGCACTAAAGGATGTTCGCAAACACACACACACACATCTTAATATACCACCAACACATATTAAAAAGTTATTGTGTACAAGGGGTATTTATGAGATCTGTATTAATGTGTGTGTGTGTGTGGGCATCCCATTCACTTATAGAGGTACCTATCCTTGTGGATATGATAAAATGAAAAATGTTTATAGAGAATGTATTGGCCTACCCGATGTCAACAAGAATTATAGCCATATAGAGGACACATGGGAAAATCAAAGTTTGGTTTTAGAACATGCGTTCAATTAGTTACTATTTTGTAAAAATATTAAAAAGGTGGGTTCTACTTCAGCATGACTGGCATTCATTAGCCCTCGATCCAAGATTTGAAGTCCTGATGAAGAAAATATTCAATAATTTAAAACAAAATTATATACAGTTCAGCCAGACCGAATCTTATATAGCCACCACCATAAATCAAATATAATACATTCCTTTGAAAACTCTTCGCCGTAGCTTGGTAGTTGAAAATACAGTAAACCCTCTCAGAAGTAGACACGCATGGTCGCCTAAATTTAAAATTTTGTCCATTTTCGATAGATATCCGATTTTCAGAGTAACCAAAATTTGGAGGTTTCACTGTATATAAAATTTCAGGTGGTTTGGATGAGAGATACTCTCCCTAGCAAACATACATAAACACCTTTTTATGGACCTAAACAAATATTTTGAATTTCACTCAAATAGAATAAAAATTGGGGTGTCTAGATGCTCAAGAAGTCAAATCGGGCTACACCAAAACTTGGGCCAATACACTAATAGAAAAAATTACGTTCCAAAATCGTCAACGGACGGTAACAAAATAAAACGGAAACGTTCACGAAAAATCAAAACGGAATGTTCACGGTTCCGTCTACGGGCGTTCACGATTTCATTTTTCTCTGGCCATGAAAATTCTTAAAATATTCGTTATGGCAACTTCGTCGGTGGTACAATGCGCTAAGGCGACTGTTAGCGCGTACGGTGAATTCGTAACCATTACATTTTTAGATCATGAACACTGACTATCGTTAGTACAGCAATCCCTCGATTTACGTTGTTTTGATTTACGACGTCAAATTTTTTGTTCCATCAAAGTTCGATTTACGTCGCCATTCGATTAACGTCAAAATTTTATTTCTATATAAAATTTTGTTAAAATTTTATTTCTATATAAAATTTTGTTAAAATTTTATTTCTATAGAAAATTTTATCAAAGTTTTATTTCTATAAAACATTTTGTCAACATTTTATTTCTGAAGAAAATTTTGTCAAAATTTTATTTCTGTAGAAAATTTTGTCAAAATTTAATGTCTATAGCAAATTTGTGCAAAATTTTATTTCTATAAAAAAATATTGTCAAAATTTTATTTCTATATAAAATTTTGTCAACATTTTATTTCTTTAAAAAAATTTTGACATAGTTTTATTTCTAAAGAAAATTTTTTCAAAGTTTTATTTCTGAAGAAAATTTTGTCAAAATCTTATTTCTAGAGAATTTTTTTACCATTTTATTTCTGTAAAAATTTTTGTCGAAATTTTATTTCTGTAGAAAATTTTGTCAAAAGTTAATGTCTATAGAAAATTTGTGCAAAACTTTATTTCTATACAAAATTTTGTCAAAATTTTATTTCTATAAAAATTTTTGTTAAAATTTTATTTCTGAAGAAAATTTTGTCAACATTTTACTTCTAGAGAATTTTTTTTTACAATTTTATTTCTATAACAATTTTTGTCAAAATTTTATTTCTATAGAAAATTGTGTTAACATTTTATTTCTATAGAAAATTTTATCACAGTTTTTTTTCTATAGAAAATTTGTGCAAAATTTTATTTCTATAGAGAATTTTATCACATTTTATTTCTATAAATTTTTTTGTCAAAATTTTATTTCTATACAAAAATTTGTTAAAATTTTATTTCTATAGAAAATTTTGTCAAAGTTTTATTTCTATAAAACATTTTGTCAACATTTTATTTCTGAAGAAAATTTTGTCAAAATTTTATTTCTGTAGAAAATTTTGTCAAAAGTTAATGTCTATAGAAAATTTGTGCAAAATTTTATTTCTATAGAAAATATCAAAATTTTATTTCTATAAAAAATTTTGTCAAAGTCTTATTTCTAAAGAAAATTTTGTCAAAGTTTTATTTCTATAAAAAATTTTGTCAAAGTTTTATTTCTGAAGAAAATTTTGTCAAAATTTTATTTCCCTTTTTGTTTTGTTATTGTTGGTTTTGTTCTTTAAGCATTGTTATTGTTTTTATTGCAGCTTGAAACCATACATTGACTAAACTACAAGTGTAGCTTAACCAACAGAGGAAAAGAATGTTTGTGAAATTTATTTGGGCAAAGCCCTATAGACTGCAAGATGGTTGGATGGACGCACGTTTCGGAATTACCACATTCCTCATCAGCATCCTCTACTTGCAGCAAAACTATCAACCAATTATCAGAATAATTTCAGGCAGTTCATTAAACCCAACAATGAACCACACTTGAACCTCCCGAAACAAGGTTTTGTATGATAGCCGGCTTTTGTCAAAATTTTATTTCTATAAAAAATTTTGTTAAAATTTTATTTCTATAAAAAAATTTTGTCAAAATTATATTTGTATAGAAAATTTTGTTAAAATTTTATTTCAATAAAAAATTTTGTCAACTATTTTATTTCTATAGAAAATGTTCTCAACCTTTTATTTCTATAGAAAATTTTGTCAAAAATTTTTTCTAACGAAAATTTTGTCAAAGTTTTATTTCTATAGAAATTTTTTTCAAAATATTATTCCTAAGGAAAATTTTGCCAAAATTTTATTTCTATAAAATATTTTGTCACAATTTTATTTCTATAAAATATTTTGTCAAAATTTTTTTCTATAAAAAATTTTGTCAAAGTTTTATTTCTATAAAAAATTTTGTCAAAGTTTCATTTTCTATAGAATTTTTTTTTTTACATTTTATCTCAATAGAAAATTTTGTCAACTTTTTATTTCTATAGAAAATATTGTCAAAATTTTATTTCTATAGAAAATATTGTCAACATTTTATTTCTATAGAAAATTTTGTCAAAATTTTTTTTTCTATAGAAAATTTTGTTAAACTTTTATTGATATAGAAAATTATGTCAAAATTTTATTTCTAAAGAAAATTTTGTCAAAGTTTTATTTCTAAAGAAAATTTCGTCAAAGTTTTTTTTAAAGAAAATTTTGTCAAAGTTTTATTTCTATAAAAAATTTTGTCAATGTTTTATTGCTAACGAAAATGTTGTCAAAATTTTATTTCTTTAGAAAATTTTGACTAAATATTATTTCTCTGCTCCGGAAAATTTGCACAAAATTTTATTTCTATAGAGAATTTTATCGCAATTTTATTTCTATAGAAAATATTGTCAATTTTTTTTTCTAACGAAAATTTTGTCAAAGTTTTATTTCTATAGAACATTTTTTCAAAATTTTATTATTATAAAAAAGTTTGTCACAATTTTATTTCTATAAAATATTTTGTCAAAATTTTATTTCTATAAAAAATTTTGTCGCAATTTTATTTCTATAGAAAATTTTGTCAAAACTTAATGTCTAGAGAAAATTTTGTCAAAATTTTATTTCTATAGAAAATTTTGTCAAAATTTTATTTCTATAGAAAATTTTGTCAAAATTTTATTTCATTCGTTTTGTTTTGCTATTGTTGGTTTTTTTCTTTAATCATTGTTGCTGTTTTTTTTTTTTGATTTCAGCTTACAACCATACATTGACGAAACTACAAGTGTAGCTTAACCAACAGAGGAAAAGAAACCCAGCCAACTTCACTCAAGTCGATGCTTTGATGGTGGCAAAGGAAAAGAGAGAGATGTTTGTACGAATTTATTTCGGCAAAAGCCGGATATCAATATAAAACCTTTTTTCGGAGGGTTCAAGTGTGGTTTATTGTTGGGTTTAATGAACTGCCTGAATTTATTCTGATAATTGGTTGATAGTTTTGCTGCAAGTAGAGGATGCTGATGAGGAATGTGGTAATTCCGAAAAGTGCGTCCATCCAACCATCTTTCAGCCTATAGGGCTTTGCCCAAATAAATTTGACAAACATTCTTTTCCTCTGTTGGTTAAGCTACACTTATATGGTTTTAAGCTGCAATAAAAACAACAACAAAATTTTATTTCTATAAAAAATTTTGTTAAAGTTTTATTTCTAGAGAATTTTTTTACAATTTTATTTCTATAGAAAATTTTGTTAAAATTTTATTTCTATAGAAAATTTTATCACAGTGTTTTTTTTCTATAGAAAATTTGTCCAAAATTTTATTTCTATAGAAAATTTTATCACAGTGTTCTTTTCTATAGAAAATTTGTGCAAAATTTTATTTATAAAGATAATTTTATCACAATTTTATTTCTATAAAAATTTTTGTCACAATTATAAAAATGTTAGTCAAAATTTTATTTCTATAGAAAATTTTGTTAAAATTTTATTTCTATAGAAAATTTTATAACAGTTTTTTTTTTATAGAAAATTTTTTCAAAATTTTATTTCTATAAAAATTTTTGTCAACATTTTATTTCTATAGAAAATTTTGTTAAAATTTTTTTCTATAAATAAATTTTATCAAAATTTTATTTCTAAAGAAAATTTTGTTAAAATTTTATTTCAATAAAAAATTTTGTCAACTTTTTTTATTTCTATAGAAAATGTTCTCAACCTTTTATTACTATAGAAATTTTTTTTCAAAATTTTATTCCTAAGGAAAAATTTGCCAAAATTTTATTTCTATAAACAATTTTGTCACAATTTTATTTCTATTAAATATTTTGTCAACATTTTATTTCTATAAAACATTTTTTCATAGTTTTATTTCTATAAAAATTTTTGTCAAAGTTTTATTTTCTATAGATTTTTTTTACATTTTATCTCAATAGAAAATTTTGTCAACGTTTTAGTTCTATAGAAAATATTGTCAACCTTTTATTTCTATAGAAAATTTTGTCAACATTTTATTTCTGTAGAAAATTTTGTGTAAATTTTATTTCTCCGCTCCGAAAAATTTGTGCAAAATTTTATTTCTATACAAATTATTGTCAACATTTTAGTTCTATAGAAAATTTTATTAAAATTTTATTTCAATAGAAAATTTTGTCAACTTTTTATTTCTATAGAAAATATTGTCAACATTTTGTTTCTATAGAGAATTTTATCAGAATTTTATTTGTCAATATTTTATTTCTATAGAAAATTTTGTTACAATTTTATTTCAATAGAAAATTATGTCAAAATTTTATTTTTATAGAAAATTTTGTCAAATGTTAATGTCTATAGAAGATTTGTGCAAAATTTTATTCTTATAGAAAATTTTGTTAAACTTTTATGGATACAGAAAATTTTGTCAAAATTTTATTTCTAAAGAAAATTCTGTCAAAGTTTTATTTCTAAAGAAAATTTTGTCAAAGTTTTATTTTTATAAAAAATTTTGTCCATGTTTTATTGCTAAAGAAAATGTTGTCAACATTTTATTTCTTTAGAAAATTTTGTCTAAATGTTATTTCTCTGCTCCGGAAAATTTGTACAAAATTTTATTTCTATAAAAAATTTTATCAAAGTTGTTTTCTAAAGAAAATTTTGTCAAAGTTTTATTTCTATAAAAAATTTTGTCAATTTTTTTTCTATAGAAAATATTGTCAAAATTTTATTTCTAACGAAAATTTTGTCAAAGTTTTATTTCTATAGAAAATTTTTTCAAAATTTTATTCCTATGGAAAATTTTGTCAAAAGTTTATTTCTATAGAAAATTTTGCCAAAATTTTATTTCTATAAAAAATTTTGTCACAATTTTATTTCTATAAAAAATTTTGTCAAAGTTTTATTTCAAAAAAAATTTTGTCACAATTTTATGTCTATAGAAAATGTTGTTAAAATTTAATGTCTATAGAAAATTTTTTCAAAATTTTATTTCTATAGAAAATTTTGTCAAAATTTTATTTCTATAGAAAATTTTGTCAAAATTTTATTTCTATAAAAAATTTTGTCACAATTTTATTTCTATAAAATATTTTGTCAAAATTTTATTTCTATAAAAAATTTTGTCACAATTTTATTTCTATAAAATATTTTGTCAAAATTTTATTTCTATAAAAAATTTTGTCAAAGTTTTATTTCTAAAAAGATGTTGTCACAATTTTATTTCTATAGAAAATTTTGTTAAAATTTAATGTCTATAGAAAATTTTGTCAAAATTTTATTTCTATAGAAAATTTTGTCAAAATTTTATTCCTTCGTTTTGTTTTTTATTTATTATAGAAAATTTTGCCAAAATTTTATTGCAATAAAAAATTTGTCACAATTTTATTTCTATAATAAATTTTGTCACAATTTTATTTGTATACAAAATTGTGTTAACATTTTATTTCAATAGAAAATTTTGTCAACTTTTTATTTCTATAGAAAATTTTGTAAATATGTTATTTCTAAAGAAAATTTTGTCATAGTTTTATGTCTAAAGAAAATTTTGTCAAAATTTTATTCCATAAAAAATTTTGTCAAAGTTTTATTTCTAAAAAAAATTGTCAAAATTTTATTTTTAAAGAAAATTTTCTCAAAATTTTATTTTTCCGCTCCGGCAAATTTGTCAAAATTTTATTTCTATTAGCAAATCCGACCAACATCAATAACAAGTACTTTTTAACCAAGTTTCAAGTGGATAGTTTATTTCGTTGGGAATTTAGCGAGATTCACACAGACGTATGGACGGACATAGCTTAGAATCGACTCAGAATTTCAACACGATCCAAAAAAAAAATGTAAAAATGCCTCAAATTTACTTATACCTCTAATTCATCGTATCGCCCGTGTATCACCCGATAAATCATAAATGCGCTTTTGAAAATAGCATAAAAGCCGCTTTAGATTCAAATATTTTCCATATTTATACCCTGCTCTGTCCCAGGGCGGCTAATGCCCTGGGACAGAGCATTAGCTCTTTAGAAATCCCCCGATACGATGGGGGATTTCTAAAGGGAAACTATTATAATTTTTCCATGTTGGAGGTTATTTTAAAAAATGCGAATAAAATCGTAGGATTGCCGTTTGACCATGAACTCCACAATTATTATTCTCTTAGTCTATAGATCTGTGCAAAATACGAAGTCGGAATAAATTCCACAAATCCACAGTTATATGGGAAAAGATAAGATTCCATTTATATCCTACCACAGATATAATCGTGGACACCAGTATTGTAGAATGTGTTTTTTTTTTGTTCAATCAACACCGGTCTAAGAATCCTAGTATCAGAAAATAGCAACAGTATAATGGCAACAACTACCATAAAATCAACGGAAGTACAAGTATATCATGGGATATAAAACTGTGTGTGTGTGTTTGTGTGTGTGTGTGCGAGTAGGCCATATCTTTAGGAAACAAATGGACACTGATACACAAGCAGTTTATAACCATTATGAGTGTAAGAATGTCCTACATACAAACATCCTTAAACACACATACACACACCCATTTATGGCCTTAGTCATAGTGAATCATATTTAAGGGAGTCAACAAACATCTTTAGGATACATATTGTGGCAAATCCATTTTATAGATCGTAAATCTATGAACAACCACAATAAATCGATAGATGGTCCTTGACTTGCACATTCTTAGGCACTCGACTCAAAGCTGCTTACGATGTTTCTTTGCATTGAAGGAGGGGTTGGGGGGGGGAGTCCTTCCGTATTTCCTTTCTAGGAATTTTTGTTTGTAAATATTTTTTGGGAAACATTTTCTACAGGGCAGAACTGATGAGATTATTTGCCCATATTAGCTCAAGTTTTAAGATGCCAAGTGTATAATCGTTTTAGACAATTTCAAGGGTCGTAGGGTGGATAAACACAATGTGATGGAGTGGAAAGTTCTATATCGTTTACATTTTTAGGTTTTTAGGAATACGAAGAATATGCAAAACTTTATCTCTAAATAAATTTAAAACAAATCAGTAAGAAAGTGATAAGGTCGAAAAACCTATGTGATAAGGTCGAGTTAGGTGACTTTATAATACAATAACTGCATAAGGAAAACAAGTAAGGACAGTCAACAGTCGGACGAGACCGACTATATTATACCTTGAAAACATTTTTGTATTCAAAAACTTTTGATACCATCTCAAATCCTTCAAAGTCGTTGGGGCTATATAAACTGAAAGAAGAGTTTCCTTTTATGAGGAACGAATTTTTTTTGTATACCCTCCACCATCACAGCAAAAATAGCGTCGCCAAAAAAGTAGTGCAAATGGTCTTTTTGGATCCGGAAGTGGTGCCAAATTGACGCAGAAGCGATGAATTTAACATGGGCTTATCATAGGACGGATGTACACCATTTCAGCAGCCGCTGCGCTGGATTTGCATCACTTCTTACAGTGTGAGGTGAATTCAATGTTTTGGATGTGAATTAAGAAATTTTGTGATATTTTGACAAATGAATAATTTTTTTTTTTTTTTGATTTGTAATGCCTTATAACGCTTGTCTGGAACTTTTGCGATCAAATATTTGCAAAAATTCGAATTTTTTCTACAAAGGATTTAGCATTTTTTCGGCTAAATTTAAATAATTTGTCCTATTTTATTAATTCTTAATCTGTTTTTAACCTACTCGTATTTGAAACACAAAAATAAATTTCCCATTAAAAATATGAAAAAGCGAGTTATAAAGAAATTGACTCAAATTAACTTCCTGTGCATTTAACATAAAGAACATCTTTGGGAGAGCATTTTTGGGAGTTCTTTTAAAGTTGTGCCTTGAACAGAACTTCCAAATTTTGTTGCTAGGATAGCATATTAACTTTGTCATTCCGTTTGTAACACATCGAAATATTACTCTCAGACCCAATAAAGCATATATATATTCTGGGTTGTGGTGAAATTCTGAGTCAATCTAAGCATGTCCGCCCATCCGTCTGTTGAAATCACACTAACTTCCGAACGAAACAAGCTATCGACTTGAAACTTGGCATAAGTAGTTGTTATTGATGTAGGTTGGATGGAATTGCAAATGGGCCATATCGGTTCACTTTTACGTATAGCCCCCATATAAACCGATCCCCAGATTTGGCTTGCGGAGCCTCTAAGATAAGCATATTTCATCCGATCCGGTTGAAATTTGGTACATGATGTTGATATATGATCTCTAACAACCATGCAAAAAACTGGTCCACATCGGTTCATAATTATATATAGCCCCCATATAAACCGATCCCCAGATTTGGCTTGCGGAACCTCAAAGAGTAGCAAATTTCATCCGATCTGACTGAAATTTGGTACATGGTGTTGGTATATGGTCTCTAATAAGCATGCAAAAATTGGTCTATATCGGTTGATAATTATATATATCTCCCATATAAACCGATCCCCAGATTTGGCTTGCGGAGCCTCAAAGAGAAGCAAATTTCATTCGATCCGGCTGAAAGTTGGTACATGGTGTAAGTATATGGTCTCCAACAACCATGCAAAAATTGGTCGATATCGGTCCATAATTATATATACGCCCCATATAAACCGATCCCCAAATTTGACCTCCGGAGCACCTTGGAAGAGCAAAATTCTTCCCATTCGGTTGAAATTTGGTACGTGATGTTAGTATATGGTATCCAACAACCATGCAGGAATTGGTTCCTATCAGTCCATAATTATATATAGCCCCCATATAAACCGATCCCGAGATTTGGTTTTGGAGCCTCTTGGAGGAGCAAATTTCATCCGAGTGAGTTGAAATTTGTGGATGACAGTCTTTCGTAGAAGTTTCTACGCAATCCATGGTGGAGGGTACATAAGATTCGGCCTGGCCGAACTTACGGCCGTATATACTTGTTAATTCTTAATCTACTCGTATTTGAAACACAAAAATAAATTTCCCATTAAAAATATGAAAAAAGCAGCCCAGCAAAAAAATTTGGATGTTCTCCAAAAGGTACAACTTTAAAAGCACTTCCAGAGGATGCACTCTCAATGATGTTCTTTATTTTAACTACCCAGGAAGTTATTTTCATTCAATTTTTTATAACATGCTTTTTTCATACTTTTAATGGGTAATTTTAACTGTTTTTTGTTTCAAATTGGTTAAAAACAGAGTAAGAATCCATAAAATGGTACACGTCATTTAAATTTTGTTGAAAAAAATTCTAAATCCAATCTGAAAAAATTGTGAATTTTTGAAAATATTTGAGGTCAAACGTTTCAGACAAGCGTTAGAATCCATTAAAAATTATAAAAAATTATAAAACTTATTTATTTGACAAAATGTCTCAGAATTTTTTAAATTACATCCAAAACATTGAACTCGGTTCACACCTAAAGATGTGATGCAAATTCAGTGCAACGGGAGTTGAAATGCAGGACTTCCTTCCTATGACAAGCCCATGTTAAATTCATCGCTTCTGCGTCAATTTTGCACCACTTCCGCATCCAAAAAGAACATTTTCATTACATTTTCGGCGACGCTTTTTTTGCTGGGAAGTTATAACGAAATTGACTCAAATTAACTTCCTGTGTATTTAAAATAAAGAACATCTTTGGGAGAGCATTTTTGGAAGTTCTTTTAAAGTTGTTCCTTAAGAAGAACTTCCAAATTTTTTTGCTAGGATTGCATGGGGGGGTACATTAACTTTGTCATTCCGTTTGTAAAGGGTGATACGGTCAAAATTTGGTCAATATAAACTTGACGTATTTCTTTCAATTTTGCATTTAAAAAACCTGAACACCCCTCGTTTTGAAGTTGTGTGTGTGTAGAATGTTGCTCTTATTTTGATTTTGGAATTCACTCTTCAGTTGTCAAAATGCCGTCCAAGCAAGAAGAGCAGCATATCAAAATTTTGCTCGCGCATCGCGAAAATCCGAACTACTCGCACGCAAAGCTGGCAAAATCGCTAAAAGTTGCCAAATCAACCGTTACAAATGTAATTAAAGTGTTTGGGGAACGTTTGTCGACAGCCAGGAAGTCTGGATCGGGGGGAAATCGAAAACCGGAAGACGCTGAGACGACAAAGAGAGTTGCCGGTAGTTTCAAGCGAAACCCTAACCTCTCTCTCCGAGATGCCGCAAATAAGCTGGGTGTATCGTCTACAACCGTGCATCGAGCCAAAAAACGAGCCGGACTATCGACTTACAAGAAGGTAGTGACTCCAAATCGCGATGATAAACAAAATACGACGGCCAAAGCGCGATCCCGGAGGCTGTACACGACGATGCTGACGAAATTTGACTGCGTGGTAATGAACGACGAAACCTACGTCAAAGTCGACTACAAGCAGATTCCGGGACAGGAGTTTTATACGGCAAAAGGAAGGGGAAAGGTAGCAAATATTTTCAAGCACATAAAACTGTCAAAGTTCGCAAAGAAATATCTGGTTTGGCAAGCCATCTGTACCTGTGGCTTGAAAAGCAACATTTTCATAGCTTCCGGGACTGTCAACCAAGAAATTTACGTGAAAGAGTGTTTGAATAAACGTCTGCTGCCTTTCCTGAAGAAACACGGTTGTTCCGTACTGTTTTAGCCGCATTTGGCATCTTGCCATTACGGTAAAAAGGCCACGGAGTGGTACGCCGCCAACAACGTGCAGGTGGTTCCCAAGGACAAGAACCCTCCCAACACGCCAGAGCTCCGCCCAATTGCGAAATACTGGACTATTGTCAAGCGGAACCTAAAGAAGACAAAAAAAAAAAAAAACTGCTAAGGACGAGCAGCAGTTCAAGGCAAACTGGCTTTCTGCGGCGAAGAAAGTGGACAAGGTGGCTGTACAAAATCCGATGGCAGGTGTCAAGCGTGAGGCCCGGCAATTCGGATTTGGAATAGCGAAAGCCTAACTGAATATTTTTCCTGAATTCTATACTAATTGAACTTGAAAAAGAAATTTAATTTGATTTTTTAAATAAACGATTTCAGCGATTTACACGCGTTTTCCCTTGACCAAATTTTGACCGTATCACCCTTTAACACATCGAAATATTGCTCTAAGACCCCATAAAGTATATATATTCTGGGTCGTGGTGAAATTCTGAGTCGATTTAAGCATGTCCGTCCGTCCGTCTGTTGAAATCACGCTAACTTCCGAACGAAACAAGCTATAGACTTGAAACATGGCCCAATTAGTTGTTATTGATGTAGGTCGGCCATATCGGTTCACTTTTACGTATAGCCCCCATATACACCGATCCCCAGATTTGGCTTGCGGAGCCTCTAAGAGAAGAATATTTCATCCGATCCGGGTGAAATTTGGTACGTGGTGTTAATATATGGTCTCTAACAACCATGCAAAAATTGGTCTATATCGGTTCATAATTATATATCAACCATATAGACCGATACCAAGCCTCTTGGATGAGCAAAATTCATCCGATCCCGTTGAAATTTGGTACATGATGTTGGTATATGGTCTCCAACAACCATGCAAAAATTGGTCGACATCGGTCCATAATTATATATAGCCCCCATATAAACCGATCCCCAGATTTGACCTCCGGAGCCTCAACGTCAAGCAAACTTCATCCGATCCGGTTGAAATTTGGTACATGATGTTGGTATATGATCTCTAACAATCATTCAATAATTGGTCCACATCGGTTCATAATTATATATAGCCCCCATATAAACCGATCCCCAGTTTTGGCTTGCGGAGCCTCTAAGAGAAGCAAATTTCATCCAATCTGGCTGAAATTTGGTACATGGTGTCAGCATATGATCTCTAACAATCATGTAAAAATTGGTTCACATCGGTCCACAATTATATATAGCCCCCAAATAAACCGATCCCCAGTTTTGGCTTGCGGAGTCCCAAGAGAAGCAAATTTCATCCGATCTGGCTGAAATTTGGTACATGATGTTGGTATATGATCCCTAACAACCATGCAAAAATTGGTCCACATCGGTCCATAATTATATATAGCCCCAATATAAACCGATCCCCAGATTTGGCTTGGGGAGCCTCAAAGAGAAGCAAGTTTCATTCGATCCAGCTGAAATTTGGTACATGATGTTGGTATATGTTCTCTAACAATCATGCAAGAATTGGTCTATATCGGTTCATAATTATATATAGCCCCCATATGAACCGATCCCCAGATTTGACATCCGGAACCTCTTGAAGGAGCAAAATTCATCCGATCCGATTGAAATTTGGTAAATTGCGCTAGTGTATGGTCGATAACAACCATGCCAAAATTGGTTCGTATCGATCTATTTTAACAGGTCTGACACATAGATGGCGTCGCTAGTATTACATGCATTTAATTTTCATATATTGTACCAACCTTCAAATGATTCGTGTCAAAATTTGACGTCTGTAAGCAAGGCCGAATTCAGGGGGGGGGGGGGGATGAGGGGGATCAAACCCCCCCCGAAATTAATGAATATATTAAAATGAAGTTGATCGAGATAGCAGAGGCCTTAAAGATATCAAAGGAACATGTTGGTCATATCATTCATTAATATTTGGATATGCGGAAGCAAAATGGGTGCCGCGCGAGCTCACATTTGACCAAAAACAAAACAACGTGTTGATGATTCTGAGCGGTGTTTGCAGCTGTTAACTTGTAATACACCGGAGTTTTTCCGTCGACATGTGACAATGGATGAAACGTGGCTCCATCACTACACTCCTGAGTCCAATCGACAGTCGGCTGAGTTAACAGCGACCGGTGAACGGTCTCCGAAGCGTGGAAAGACTCAAAAGTCCGCTGGCAAAGTAATGACCTCTGTTTTTTTGAATGCGCATGGAATAATTTTTATCGATTATCTTGAGAAGGGAAAAACCATCAACAGTGACTATTATATGGCGTTATTGGAGCGTTTGAAGGTCGAAATCGCGGCAACACGGCCCCATATGGAGAAGAAAAAAGTGTTGTTCCACCAAATCATTGGAAACGATGGCAAAAATTTATGAATTGGGCTTCGAATTGCTTCCACACCCACAGTATTCTCCAGATCTGGCCCCCAGCGACTTTTTCTTGTTCTAAGACCTCAAAAGTATGCTCGCAGGGAAAAAATTTGGCCGCAATGAAAAGGTGATCGCCGAAACTGAGGCCTATTTTGAGGCAAAACCGAAGGAGTACTACCAAAATGGTATCAAAAAATTGGAAGGTCGTTATAATCGTTGTATCGCTCTTGAAGGGAACTACACGGATGAAAAAGACTGTTTTTCATAAGTTTGGCTATAAACATTATATGTTTGGAACACAAATTTTTAAACACAATATTTTTGAGTGCAAGCATATAATGTTCATAAACTAACATAACATGTTTGGGATATATATGTTAATATGTTAGAACATATTATGTTTGGGACATAAAATGTTTGTAAATATAATATGCTTGGATGCAAACATATATTAATTTAGAAATAGCCTATAAACATATATGTGTTTAGTAGCTTGGAGCGCTATTTAACAGGGAGTGATATTAATTTTACCTTTTGCCGGACGAATACCCGTCCGGCAAAATGTAAAATTAAAATAAAAAAAATCATAAAATTGAATAATTTCTTCTACAATGTTTGTATTACAGAAAAAGGTGCTAAGAACTAAAAAATCTCATGGAAGTGAGAAAGATGTGGGGGAATATACAATTAGGCAGAAACAAAATTTTGAGCATTCAGTTCGAAAACCTATGTTGTTAGCACCTATATTACCTGTTTATTTTCGTAATTCATTATGATTGTAAATATATAAATAAATAAATAAAAATTTTGAGCACAATATTGTTTGGGAGAATTTTTTAAGCATATAATATTTTTGGGTGCAAAATGCTTCCAAACATATTATATGGTCACATAATAACATATTGTTTTTTGGAAGACAACATTATTGAATTTGGATGCAAAAATACAAAATGTTTGGAACTTAGACTACCCAAACATATATTTTTTAGACCAATATGCTTTCAAACATATTATATATTGGAAGAGATCAAACATATAAATGTTTGGGCAATACCCAAAAATGTATATGCTTGAAGCAAAATATGTTTGGGAGTATATGTTACAGAAGCGATTTTTTGTGAGCGTGCACTTGAGCTAAAAATAATCTACCAAAATTTTATTGCCATAGAAAATTTTGTCAAAATTTTATATTTCTATAGAAAATTTTGTCAAAACTGTATATCCATAGAATATTTTGTCAAAATTTGATTTCTATAGAAAATTTTGTCAAAAATTTATATCCATAGAATATTTTGTCAAAATTTTATTTTTATAGAAAATTTTGTCAGAATTTCATTTCTGTAGAAAATTTTGTCAAAATATTATTTTTATAGAAAATTTTGTCAAAATTTTATTTCTTTAGAAAATTTTGCCAAAATTTTTTGACTTTAGGAAATTTTGTCAAAATATATTTTCTAAAAAATATAATTTCTAATTTCTAGAAAATATTGTCAAAATTTTATTTCTATAGAAAATTTTGTTAAAATTTCATTTCTATAAAAATTTTTTTCAGAATTTGATTTATGTACAAAATTTTGTCAAAATGCTATTTCTATAGAAAATTTATGAAGCATTTCATAGATTAAGAGGAATATTTTGCAAAATCTTCTAAAACATCAAGAATTCTACCAGTCTACCAAACAGTAAAAAATCTGCCCTTTTTGGTTGACTCGTGTTCATAATTGTATATATCCCCCACATAAAGCGACCTCAATATTTCAATTCTGGCTCTATAATTACCCTACAAAAGTTCATATCGGTTCGTAATTATTTCTTCCCTTTACATATGCCGGTCAAGAACTGATTATATACGTATTTAATCGACCTTTCTTTTGTCTTCTATATATTCCGTATGGACTAAATAACTTACAATTAAGAAGATGATGTTAAGAAGTTTTAGGATGCCTTGCCATCGGCCGCAGTCCAAGTAATTTAATTGTGGATAACCGTCTTTAGTAGAAGTTTCTACGGAATCCATGGTGGAGGGTACATAAGATTTGGCCTGGCCGTAGTTTTTAATCAAAACTACACAGAGCAAAAAATCACGAAAATATTTTAAATTAAAAGTTTAATTGAGTTTTAAAAAATATTCAATTAAAAATTTAATTGATTTAACAAATTTTTTAATTGAAACAAAAATCAATCACTAAAATTAAGAATATCGAATAATTTTTTAATTGGATCAAAGAATTTTTTAATTGACCTTCAATTAACTTATCAATTGAACCTATCATTTCTGTGATTGAAGACATTTCAATTAAAAAATTAATTGGATCAATTAATTTCGTGATTAAATCAGAAAAAGAAACAAGTATATACGGCCGTAAGATCGGCCAGGCCGAATCTTATGTACCCTCCACCATGGATTGCATAGAAACTTGTACTAAAGACTGTCATCCACAATCGAATTAATTGGGTTGCGGTAACACTTGTCGATGCCAAGGTATCTTAAAACTTCCTAACACCGTAATATATACACCCTCACAAAAAATCGCTTCTGTTACATATACTCCCAAACATATTTTGCTTCAAGCATATACATTTTTGGGTATTGCCCAAACATTTATATGTTTGATCTCTACCAATATATAATATGTTTGAAAGCATATTGATCTAAACAATATATGTTTGGGTAGTCTAAGTTCCAAACATTTTGTATTTTTGCATCCAAATTCAATAATGTTGTCTTCCAAAAAACAATATGTTATTATGTGACCATATAATATGTTTGGAAGCATTTTGCACCCAAAAATATTATATGCTTAAAAAATTCTCCCAAACAATATTGTGCTCAAAATTTTATTTATTTATTTATATATTTACAATCATAGGTTTTCGACAACATAGGTTTTCGACCTGAATGCTCAAAATTTTGTTTCTGCCCAATTGTATATTCCCCCACATCTTTCTCACTTCCACGAGATTTTTTAGTTCTTAGCACCTTTTTCTGTAATACAAACATTGTAGAAGAAATTATTCAATTTTATGATTTTTTATTTTATTTTAATTTTACCTTTTGCCGGACGGGGATTCGAACAGCGGAACACACAGTTTGTAAGGATCAAAGAAGTAGCTGATCAATTGCCCAAGGAAAAATAAAATGTTAATTTTGTAATAACAAGCAACAACTACCAACTTAATTCAATATCGCTCCATGTTAAATAGCGCTCCAAGCTACTAAACACATATATGTTTATAGGCTATTTCTAAATTAATATATGTTTGCATTCAGGCATAATATATTTACAAACATATTATGTCCCAAACATAACATGTTCTAACATATTAACATATATGTCCCAAACATGTTATGCTAGTTTATGAACATTATATGCTTGCACTCAACAATATTGTGTTTAAAAATTTGTGTTCCAAACATATAATGTTTATAGCCAAACATATGAAAAACAGTCTTTTTCAACCGTGTACCACATATTCCATACGTGGTATATATTAAACTAAAAAAGGCCGATTAAATACGTATATAATTAAGTTTAAAGTTTCTATAGAAATTAAATTTTGACAAAATTTTGACAAAATTTTCTATAGAAGTAAAAGTTGGAAAATTTTTTCTATAGAAATAAAATTTGGAAAAAATTTTTTATAGAAATAACATTTTGACAATGTTTTCTATAAAAATAAAATTTTGGTAGATTATTTTTGGCTCGAGTGGCAATCATGATTATGAACCGATATGGACCAATTTTTGTGTAATTGGGGATCGGCTATATATAACAATAGACCGATATGGACCAATTTTGGCATGGTTATTAGCAGCCTTATACTAACACCACGTTGCAAATTTCAACTGGATCGGATAAATTTTGCTCCTCCAAGAGGCTGCGGAGATCAAATCTGGGGATCGGTTTATATGGAGGCTATATATAATTATGGACCGCTATGGACCAATTCTTACGTGTGTGTTAGAGATCACATTCTAACACCAATTTTCAAATTTCAACCGGATCGGATGAATTTTGCTCCTCCAAGAGGTTCTGGAGGACAAATCTGGGGATCGATTTATATGGGGGCTATATATAATTATGGACCGATGTGGACCAATTTTTGCACTGTTGTTAGAGACCATATACTAACACCATGTACCAAATTTCAGCCGGATCGGATGAAATTTGGTTCTCTTAGAGGCTCCACAAGCCATATCTTGGGATCGGTTTATATGGACCAATTTCTGCACGGTTGTTAGAGGCCATATACTAACACCATGTACCAAATTTCAGCCGGATCGGATGAAATTTGCTTCTCTTAGAGCAATCGCAAACCAAATTTGGGGGGTCCGTTTATATGGGGGCTATACGTAAACGTGGTCTGATATGGCCCATTTGCAATATCATCCGACCAACATCAATAACACCTACTTGTGCCAAGTTTCAAGTCCATAGCTTGTTTCGTTCGGAAGTTTGCGTGATTTCAACAGACGGACGGACGGACATGCTCAGATCGACTCAGAATTTCACCACGACCCAGAATATATATACTTTATGGGGTCTTAGAGCAATATTTCGATGTGTTACAAACGGAATGACAAAGTTAATATGTCCTTATTTTAAAGAACCAGCATCTTTGGATCATTTTTGAATGAATGGCAAAATTTTTAAAGGAAAGACAAAATCTTTGAATCAAACAAAAATTTTTTTTTAGTGTACTTCCTACTATATGTTTTTTTTTACCCTCTCCAATACTCCATCATTTATCTTAATATTTTTTCACTCACTTATGCCATCATTTGTGCACCTTAGGACATCAAAAAAGCCATCCAATTTATTGATTGACTTTTACGAAAAAAAAGTCAAAAATTTTTCCTCTTTTAAAAATTCTCTACAAAAATATTCATTTACCCTCTCGAACTGACTGTAAAACGTTTTTTCGTTGTTGTTGTTTTTTTTTTTTATCGAGACTCTTTATCAATGAATTTAATATCCTCAAACAGGATGTTGAACGTTTTGGCTCAACAAACGTACAGTAAACGACGATGGAAAAGTACCTTTTTTTGTGTGGTTGTGTGTGCGCGCGGGAGGATGTATACGTCAAAGGAATGAGGCAGACATAGTGGTTGGGCGTGTGAAATGTGTGCGCGTGTGTGCGTGTGAATGTTAGCGACTGAAAATAGCACAACTTTTGCTGGAGGGTGTAAATCGCAATGGGAAGCCAAATGGAGAAGTACAATGAAATGAGAAATGGAATCCTGACATATTCGTACTCATGCTTATACCAAACAAGAGGCCAAAGGAGTTTATAGGACGACGCCAATGAGCACTGTGATGAACAGAAGCACGACTACTATAAGGGCGACAATAATAACGATGATGATGACGATTATGATGATAATGATGACAATGTTTATGATAATAATGATGATGATGAATACGACGAGGACGAAGCCGTCACTTTGTGTATAATAAGGCGTCGAATCTATTGTCGCGTTGTCGTTGCTATTCCTGTTTGTTGATTCCTATACAAAAAGATTTTTTTTCCATAAGGATATTTATGCATTGCATGTGCAACTTTGTCTTTGTGAACCTTTGCGATTTTTATTTGCTTGTGAGTGTTGGTGTGTGCGTATTCCTGTTTTCAATCCTAGCTGCGTGGAAGCCAATGCTGCTATTGCTTCATATACTAGCTTGACTTTTTGAGATAAAGCACCTTTTACAACAGAATGCAATTTCGGATAATAATAAGAATACTTTTCAAATAGTAAAAATTATTTATATATTTCCAAACGTTTTATATTCTGCGTGTGTGTTAAACACACGCAATATATAAAACGTTCTATAGAAATAAAATTTTAACAAAATTTTCTATAGAAAAAAAATTTCAAAGATTTTTTTTATAGAACTAAAATTTTGACAAAATTTTCTACAGAAATAAAATTTTAACAAAAATTTTCTATAGAAAAAAAAATTTTAACAAAATATTCTATAAAAATAAAATTTTGACAAAATTTTCTATAGAACTAAAATTTTTACAAAATTTTCCATAGAAATAAAATTTTGACAAAATTTTCTACAGAAATAAAATTTTAACAAAATTTTTCTATAGAAACAAAATTTTAACAAAATATTCTATAAAAATAAAATTTTGACAAAATTTTCTATAGAACTAAAATTTTTACAAAATTTTCTATAGAAATAAAATTTTTACAAAATTTTCTATAGAAATAAAATTTTGACAAAATTTTCTATAGAAATAAAATTTTGACACAATTTTCTATAGAAATAAAATTTTGAGAAAATTTTCTATAGAACTAAAATTTTTTTCAAAATTTTCTATAGAAATAAAATTTTGGTAGATTATTTTTAGCTCGAGTGGCAACCATGATTATGAACCGATATGGACCACTTTTTGTGGGATTGGAGATCGGCTATATATAACTTTAGACTGATATTGGCTAATTTTAGTATGGTTGTTAGCGGCCATATACTAACACCACGTTCCAAATTTGAAGCGGATCGGATGAATTTTGCTTCTCTTAGAGGCTCCGGAGGTCAAATCTGGAGAACGGTTTATATGGGGGGCTATATATAATTATGGACCGATGTGGACCAATTTTTGCATGGTTGTTAGAGACCATATACCAACACCATGCACCAAATTTCAGCAAGATCGGATGAATTTTGCTTCTCTTAGAGGCTCCGGAGGTCAAATCTGGAGAACGGTTTATATGGGGGGGCTATATATAATTATGGACCGATGTGGACCCATTCTTGCATGGTTGTTAGAGACCATATACCAACACCATGTACCAATTTTTATACCCTCCACCATAGAATGGGGGGTATATTAACTTTGTCATTCCGTTTGTAACACATCGAAATATTTCTCTAAGACCCCATAATGTATATATAGTCTGGGTCGTTGTGAAATTCTGAGTCGATCTGAGCACGTCCGTCCGTCCGTCCGTCTTTTGAAATCACGCTAATTTCCGAACGAAACAAGCTATCGACTTGAAACTTGGCACAAGTAGTTGTTATTGATGTAGGTCGGATGGTATTGCAAATGGGCCATATCAGTCCACTTTTACGTATAGCCCTCATATAAACGGACCCCCAAATTTGGCTTGCAGACCCTCTAAGAGAAGCAAATTTCATCCGATCCGGCTGAAATTTGGTACATGGTGTTAGTATATGGTCTCTAACAACCATGCAAAAATTGGACCACATCGGTTCATAATTATATATAGCCCCCATATAAACCGATCCCCCGATTTGGCTTGCGAGGCCTCTAAGAGAAGCAAATTTCATCCGATCCGGCTGAAATTTGGTACATGGTGTTAGTATATGGTTTCTAACGACCATGCAAAAATTTGTCCACATCGGTCAATAATTATATATAGCCCCCATATAAACCGATCACCAGATTTGACATCCGGAGCCCCTTGGAAGAGCAAAATTCAACCGATTCGGTTGAAATTTGGTACATGGTGCTTGTATATGGTCTCTAACAGCCATGCAAAAATTGGTCCACATCGGCCCATAATTATATATAGCCCCCATATAAATCGATCCCCCGATATGGCTTGCGGAGCCTCTAAGAGAAGCAAATTTCATCCGATCCGGCTAAAATTTGGTACATGGTGTTAGTACATTGTCTCTAATGACTATGCAAAAATTGGTCCACATGGGTCCATAATTATATATAACCCCCATATAAACCGGTCCCCAGATTTGGCTTGCGGAGACTCTAAGAGAACCAAAATTCATCCGATCCGGCTGAAATTTGGTACATGGTGTCAGCATATGATCTCTAACAACCATGCAAATAGTGGTACACATCGGTCAATAATTATATATAACCCCCATATAAACCGATCCCCAGATTTGGCTTGCGGAGTCTCCAGGGGAAGCAAATTTAATCCGATCCGGCTAAAATTTGGTACATGGTCTTTAATGACCATGCAAAAATTGGTCCACATCGGTCCATAATTATATATAGCCTCCATATAAACCGATCACCAGATTTGACCTCCGGAGCCCCTTGGAAGAGCAAAATTCAACCGATTCGGTTGAAATTTGGTACGTCGTGGTAGTATTTGGTCTCTGACAACCATGCAGGAATTAGTCCATATCGGTCCATAGTTATTTGTAGCCCCCATATAAACCGATCCCCAGATTTTACCTCCGTAAAATCTTGAAGGAGCAAAATACATCCGATCCGGTTGAAATCCGCTGGGATTTGAACCTATGCTGTTTGACTTTTTCGCTTCTATGGAAGTTCTTTTGAGAAGATTTGGCAAATTACGAGAATCTTTTGTGGTCTGAGAACAAGAAAAAGTCGCTGGGGGTCATTACTTTGCCAGCGGACTTTTGAGTCTTTCCACGCTTCGGTTCACCGGTCGCTGTCCACTCAGCCGACTGTCGATTGAACTCAGGAGTGTAGTGATGGAGCCATGTTTCATCCATTGTCACATATCGACGGAAAAACTCGGGTGTATTACGAGTTAACAGCTGCAAACACGGCTCACAATCATCAACACGTTGTTGTTTTTGGTCAAATGTGAGCTCGCGCGGCACCCATTTTGCACAGAGCTTCCGCATATCAAAATATTGATGAATGATATGACCAACACGTTCCTTTGATATCTTTAAGGCCTCTGCTATCTCGATCAACTTCATTTTACGGTCATTCAAAATCATTTTGTGGATTTTGTTTTATGTTTTCCTCGGTAACCACCTCTTTCGGGCGTCCGCTGCGTTCACTGTCCTCCGTGCTCATACCACCACGCTTGAATTTTTGCATACCAATCAATTATTGCTGATTTCCTTGGGGCAGAGTCCGGAAACTTATTATCCAGCCAAGTTTTTGCTTCCACCGTATTTTTCCCCTTGAGAAAACAGTATTTTATCAAAACACGAAATTCCTTTTTTCCATTTTTTTTCACAATAAAAAAAGTTGCTTCACAAAAGACGCTCTAGCTCACAAACTAATTGATTTACAGACGTCAAATTTTGACACGAATCATTTGAAGATTGGTACTATATAAAAATAATATGCATTTAATACTAGCGGCGCCATCTATGTGTCAGACCGGGGACTTATCAGCCAACCTGTTACGTACCCAATTGCAAAATCTGGTGTTTGGTTTATATGGGGGCTATACGTAAAAGTGGTCTGATATGGCCCATTTGCAATATCATCCGACATACATTAATAAGAACTACTTGTGCCAATTTTCAAGTCGATAGCTTGTTTCGTTCGAAAGAATTTCATCACCACCCAGAACTTTTATGGGGCCTTAGAGCCATATTTCTATGTGTTACAAACGGAATGTAAACCTCCAAGGTGGAGGGTGTAATAATTATGCCCAATTAGTTTTCTTGAATTTGTCGAAAAATATTTACATATTTTGGTGGAATCAGCGTGACATCTACGCTTGAAATATGTTGCAGATTAGTTAAAATTTTCTGAAATTTACATAAATTTTCTAAAATTAATCAACATTTTCTTCATACTGGGTTCACTGTTTTTTGAGTGTAAGATTTTCTATTCCTTTGTTTGAAATCCGATGATATCTATTTGATCTCTTAACTTTGTAATCAGGATAATTAAATTTAATTGATACCAATGCAGTACGACCGACAACCACGTGTAGATGCCAAAAATATTCGTATAATCCATGACCATTTAAGCCATCAATACCCACACTGACACTGGTACAAAAACCACCTTCTATCAACGACTACAAAAAAAACTTTCAACAGATATACACAAGGCCAATGAATGCTAGGTGCCCTACCATCATCTTCCCAACCACCCTCCCCCCTCTTTAAAGCATTTCAACCATAATCTCATCCAAAGATGTTGTCGCGTTATAAGCCATTGCTAAGTATCAACACTTTTAATTGTCTTAAAGGACATAAAACCCGTTTCTATTTGCACAACTTTTGTCACACACACACACACACACACACACGCACACCCATAGGATGGACAAGGATTCTTGAACTCTTTCGTATACAGAGTGAGAGTATTCAATACAGATGTTGACATTCTAACCGGACAACTCGTAAATGTTGTACGACAATGCCACGAACTACCGTGATATACAGAGAGCTTAAAGAAATCGTTTGTCAAGAAAGAGAGGGGGGTTTGAAGCAATGTGGCTATGGTATAAGTAAGTATGTGGGTGCCAGAGAATAATGTTGTGGGAGAGCGTGTGTATGTGCCTGTGGAAATGTGGATTTATCCAGTTTCCTTTGAAGATACTTAAATGCCAGATGCTGTAGCCATTGTGGGGATATTTAAGCATACTAGGCACACACACAAACGAATACACCATAGATAGGCGTAGCTATTATAGGACACAATTGTTGTAGTTGTAGTACAGTAAATGACGTACATAAAACTTTATTGTGTTTCAAATTAAAATCTTAAAATTGAAAATTGAATGTGGGTGTTCGTGCTGCTGTTGCTGTTGCCCAACGATTTGTGAGAATATTTTTGTGTGCCGGATACGGATATTTAATGTGTGCCTGAGAATGGCAATATGTATATGTGAGTAAATGTGTGTGTGTGTGTATAAAAATCCATATTGTTGGCCATATCCTGATGCTGGTGGCACTGGTGTTTGTTTATAAATTTTATATAAACCTTCCGAGAAAACCATTTTTACGTTTACCAACATTTCGGTTACAAAGCTTGGAGTTTGTGTTTGAGGTTTTTTGTTTCGGTTTTTTTTCTTATTTTTTTTTCTTCATCTTCTTCTGGTTTTGTGTGTTCTGCAGGATAATAGAATTTAAAATTGACATAATTTTCCTGGCATTTGCTTTCTTTATTCGCTTATTTCGCAAAAGACCAAAATCTTTTAGTGAAATAATACAAAAGATTTCAATTTTAGAAAATTTATTTTCTGTTTGCCTTTTTTCTGCTGTTTTGTTTGATTTTTTTGTTTCTTTCTTTTTATTTTTCAAACCATTGCTGAGGCATTGAGATACAAGGACATTTTTGGATTGTTAAAGTTAAACAAGTATATACGGCCGTAAGTTCGGCCAGGCCGAAGCTTATGTACCCTCCACCATGGATTGCGTAAAAACTTCTACTGAAGACTGTCATCTACAATCGAATTACTTGGGTTACGGTAATACTTTCCGATGGCAAGGTATCTTCAAACTTCCTAACACCGCCCTCTAAATTGCAAGGTAGTCCATACGTGGCATATATTAAACTACAAAAGGCCGATTAAATACGTATATAATTAAGTTTCACAAAATTTTTTATAGAAATAAAATTTTGACAAAATTTTCTATAGAAGTAAAATTTGGACAAAATATTCTATAGAAATAAAATTTTGACTAAATTTTCTATAGAAATAAAATTTTGACAAAACTTTATATAGAAATAAAATTTTGACAAAACTTTATATAGAAATAAAATTTTGACAAAATTTTCTATAGAACAAAAATGTTGACAAAATTTTCTATAGAACAAAACTGTTGACAAAATTGTATATAGAAATAAAATTTTGACAAAATTTTTTATAGAAATAAAATTTTGACAAAATTTTTTATAGAAATAAAATTTTGACAAAATTTTTTATAGAAATAAAATTTTGAATTTTGACAACATTTTCTATAGAAGTAAAATTTTGACAAAATTTTCTATAGAAATAAAATTTGGAAAAAAATTTTCTCTATAAATAAAATTTTGACAAAATTTCTTATAGAAATAAAATTTTGACAAAATTTTTTATAGAAATAAAATTTTGAATTTTGACAACATTTTCTATAGAAGTACAATTTTGACAAAATTTTCTATAGAAATAAAATTTGGAAAACAATTTTCTATAGAAATAAAATTTTGACAAAATTTTGCTATAGAAATAAAATTTTGACAATGTTTTCCATAACACCACGTACCAAATTTCAACCGGATCGGATGAATTTTGATCCTCTAAGGGGCTCCGGAGGTCAAATCTGGGGATCGGCTTATATGGGGCTATATATAATTATGGACCGATATAGACCAATTTTTGCATGGTTGTTAGACACTATATACCAACACCATGTCCAAATTTCAGCCGGATCGGATGAAATTTGCTTCTCTTAGAGGCTCCGCAAGCCAAATCTGGGGATCAATTTATATGGGGGCTATATATAATTATGAACCGATGTGGACAAATTTTTGCATGGTTGTTAGAGCCCATATACGAACACCATGTATCAAATTTCAGCCGGATCGGATGAAATTTGTTTCTCTTAGAGGCTCCGAAAGCCAAATCTGGGGATCGGTTTATATGGGGGCTATATATAATTATGGACCGATGTGGACCAATTTTTCATGGTTAGTAGATACCATATACCAACACCATGTACCAAATTTCAACCGGATCGGATGAATTTTGCTCCTCTAAGGGGCTCCGGAGGTCAAATCTGGGGATCGGCTTATATGGGGCTATATATAATTATGAACCGATGTGGACAAATTTTTGCATGGTTGTTAGAGCCCATATACGAACACCATGTATCAAATTTCAGCCGGATCGGATGAAATTTGTTTCTCTTAGAGGCTCCGAAAGCCAAATCTGGGGATCGGTTTATATGGGGGCTATATATAATTATGGACCGATGTGGACCAATTTTTCATGGTTAGTAGATACCATATACCAACACCATGTACCAAATTTCAGCCGGATCGGATGAAATTTGCTTCTCTTAGAGGCTCCGCAAGCCAAATCTGGGGATCGGATTATATGGGGGCTATATATAATTATGGACCGATGTGGACCAATATTTGCATGGTTGCTAGAGACCATATACCAACACCATGTACAAAATTTCAGCCGGATCGGATGAAATTTGTTTCTCTTAGAGGCTCCTAAAGCCAAATCGGGGGATCGGTTTATATGGGGGCTATATATAATTATGGACCGATGTGGACCAATTTTTGCATGGTTGTTAGAGACCATATATTAGCACCATGCACCAAATTTCAGCCGGATCGGATGAAATTTGCTTTTCTTAGAGGGTCTGAAAACCAAATTTGGGGGTCCGTTTATATGGGGGCTATACCTAAAAGTGGACCGATATGGCCCATTTGCAATACCATCCGACCTACATCAATAACAACTACTTGTGCCAAGTTTCAAGTCGATAGCTTGTTTCGTTCGGAAGTTAGCGTGATTTCAACAGACGGACGGACGGACATGCTCAGATCGACTCAGAATTTCACCACGACCCAGACTATATATACTTTATGGGGTCTTAGAGCAATATTTCGATGTGTTACAAACGGAATGACAAAGTTAATATACCCCCATCCTATGGTGGAGAGTATAAAAAAGTAACTGCCTCTACTAGTGGTTAGCTTACCAGATTTTTGATATTGTTGGATACACTGCAAAAACTATTGTCGTGAGCCCAAAGATATCATGTCCTTAAAATACGAATGCCAATTTAACTTAGCATAGAAAACTTATTTCTCTGACATACTGTGTTTTTTTTTCTCGTCCAAAAGTCGATAAACTTTTCAATTAAGTCGTTTTGTCCTTATTTTAAAGTGATTCATTTTGCACCTGGGTATATTTACATGAAAGAAAAATTTTTTGATAAATAAATAATTCTGAAAAACTCACAACTAATGAAATCGTTTGTCGACTATGGTCAAAGTGCAATACAAAGCATCTAAATACTAAACATCTAAAAATAGAACATGGATGTTATCACTTTATTTTAAAGAAGTTTCTTATTTAAAACGTAGCCTGATTTCTATTTCAAGTTGGGTCGTAATTCGGAAATTTAAGTTGTCACTTTAACCGAACCTTAACCTAAGCACGCAAAACTCAAATTTAAAAGAGTATAGTATGTTAAATGTGTTCTTAAATAAATTCTCCGCTTCTTCGGCTTGAAGTCAGGATTGATAAAGTTGAAACTTTTGTGTTTTTTTTGATACATTTCGACTGCCAAAAGGGGCGCAGCACGACCGCGAGCCATTTGGTAATTTTTCATCACAATAACTCTGTATAGAGAAGCTTTGAAACACTCAGAAATGTCACCAGCATTACTGGGGTGGGATAATCCACCGCAGAAAAAATTTTTGGTGTTCGGTCGAAGCAGGAATCGAACCCACGATCCATGACCTTGTAAGGCGGGCATGCTAACCATTGCACCACGGTGGCTCCTTTTGACAAAATGTTCTATGGAAACAAATTGTTGACAAAATTTTCTATGGAAATAAAATTTTGACAAAATTTTCTATAGAAATAAAATGTTGACAAAATTTTCTGTAGAAATAAAATTTTGACAAAGCTTTCTATAGAAATAAAATTTTGACAAAATTTTCTATAGAAATAAAAGTTTGAGCAAACTTTCTATAGAAAAAAAATTTTACAAAATTTTCTATAGAAATAAAAGTTTGACAAAATTTGCAATAAGAGTAAAATGTTGAGAAAATTTTCTATAGAAATAAAATTTTGAGCAAATTTTCTGTAGAAATAAAATTTTTACAAAATTTTCTATAGAAAAACCTTTGTTGGCAAAATTTTCTATGGATATAAAACTTTCACAGGATTTTCTATAGAAATAAAATTTTGACAAAATTTTCTATAGAAATAAAATTTTGACAAAATTTACCATAAGAATAAAATTTTGACAAAAATTTCTATGGAAATAAAATTTTGACAAAATTTTCTATAGAAATAAAGTTTGAACAAAATTTACTATAGAAATAAAATTTTGACAAAATTTACCATAAAAATAAAATTTTGACAAAATTTACCATGAAAATAAAATTTTGACAACATTTTCTATAGAAATAAAGTTTTAACAAAATTTTCTATAGAAATAAAGTTTTAACAAAATTTTCTATAGAAATAAAGTTTTAACTAAATTTTTTATAGAAATACAATTTTTACAACATATTCTATAAAAATTAAATTTTGACAAAATTGTCTATAGAAATAAAATTAAAAAAAATTCTATCGAAATAACATTTTCCAAAAATTTTCTATAGAAATAAAAGTTTCAAATTTTTTTATAGAAATAAAATTTTGACAAATTTTATAATAGAATAAAAATTGGATAACATTTTTATATAGAAATAAAATTTTGACAGAAGTTTCTATAGAAATAACATTTTCAAAAAATTTGCTATAGAAATAAAATTTTCAAAAAGTTTTCTATAGAAATAAATTGTAGATAACATTTTCTGAAGAAGTAAAGTTTTGACAAAATTTTGTATAGAAATAAAATTTTGACAAAATTTTCTATAGAAATAAAATTTTGAGAAAATTTTCTATTGAAGTAAAATGTTGAGAAAATTTTCCATAGAAATAAAATTTTGAGCAAAGTTTCTATAAAAATAAAATGTTTATAAAATTTTCTATAAAAATATAATTTTGACAACATTTTCTATAGAAAAAAATTTGTTGGCAAAATTTTCTATGGATATAAAACTTTGACAAAATTGTCTATGGAAATAAAATTTTGACAAAATTTTCTATAGAAATAAAATTTTGACAAAATTTACTATATAATAAAAATTTGGCAAAATTTTTTGACAAAACTTTCTATAGAAATAAAATTTTGACAACATTGTCTATGGAAATAAATTTACCACAATGGACTGAATAGTCTAAGTGAGCCTGAATCTTAATCGGGCTGAAACTTTAACTTTCTATAGAAATAAATTGTAGACAAAATTTTCTGAAGAAATAATGTGTTGAGAAAATTTTCTATAGAAATAAAATTTTGACAAAATTTTCTATAGAAATAAAAGTTTGACAAAATTTTCAATAAGAGTAAAATGTTGAGAAAATTTTCTATAGAAATAAAATTTTGAGCAAACTTTCTACATAAATAAAATTTTTACAAAATTTTCTATAAACATATAATTTTGACAAAATTTTCTATAGAAAAAACTTTGTTGGCAAAATTTTCTATGGATATAAAACTTTGACAAAATTTTCTATGGAAATAAAATTTTGACAAAATTTTCCAGTGAAAAAAATTTTGAAAAAATTTTCTATAGAAATAGAATTTTAACAAAATAGAAATAACATTTTGAGAAAACTTTCCATAGAAATAACATTTTTACAAAATTTTCTATAAAAATATAGTTTCGACAAAATTTTCTATAGAAATAAAATTTTGACAAAATTTTCTATAGAAATAAAATTTTTACAAAAGTTTCTATAGAAATAAAATTTTCAAAAAAAAATTTCTAAAAAAATAAAATTTTCTAAAAAAAATAAAATTTTCCAAAAAAAATTTTTATAGAAACAAAATTTTGAAAAAAATTTTCTACATAAATAAAATTTTGCAACATTTTCTATGGAAATAAATTTTGACAACATTTTCTATGGAAATAAATTTTGACAAAATTTTCTATAGAAATAAAATTTTGAGAACATTTTGACAAAATTTTATATAAAAATAAAATGTTGACAAAAATTTTAGAAAATTCTGTCAAAATTTTATTTCTATAGAAAATTTTTACAGAATTTTCTAAAGAAATAAAATTTTCAAAAAATTGTCTAAAGAAATAAAATTTTCAAAAAAATTTCTATAGAAATAAAATTTTGACATAAATTTCTGCAGAAATAAAATTTTGACAAAAATTTCTATATAAATAAAATTTTGACAAAATTTTCTATAGAAATAAAATTTTGACAGAATTTTCTTTAGAAATAAATTTTTTTCAGAATTTTCTAAAGAAATAAAATTTTCAAAAAATTTTCTAAAGAAATAAAATTTCAAAAAATTTTCTATAGAAGTGAAAATTTAACAAAATTTTCTATAGAAATAAAATTTTGGCAAAATTTTCTATATAAATAAAATTTTGACAAAATGTTCTATAGAAATAAAATTTTGACAAAATTTTCGATAGAAATAAAATTTTGACAAAAGTTTCTATAGAAATAAGGTTTTGACAAAATTTTCTATAGAAATCAAATTTTGACAAAATTTTCTAAAGAAATAAAATTAAAAAAAAAATCTATAGAAATAAAATTTTCAAAAAAAAATTTATAGAAATAAAATTTTTCAAAAATTTCCTATAGAAATAAAATTTTGACAAAATTTTCTATAAATATAAAATTTTGAAAAAAATTTTTAAAAATAAAATTTTAACAAAATTTACTATAGAATAAAAATTGGACAAAATTTTTATATAGAAATAAAATTTGACAAAAGTTTCTATAGATATAAAATGTTGACAAAAATGTCTATAGAAATAAAATTTTGACAAAATTTTCTATAGAAATAAATTTTTGACAAAATTTTTTGTAGAAATAAAATTTTAGCAAAAATTTCTATAGAAATAAAATTTTGACAAAATTTTCTCTAGAAATAAAATTTTGACAAAATTTTCTATAGAAATAAAATTTTGACAAAATTTTCTATAGAAATAAAATTTTGACAAAATTTTCTATAGAAATAAAATTTTGACAAAATTTTATATAGAAATAAAATTTTGACAAAATTTTATATAGAAATAAAATTTTGACAAAATTTTCTATGGAAATAAAATTATGACAAAATTTTCTATGGAAATAAAATTTTGACAAAATTTTCTATAGAAATAAAATTTTGGCAAAATTTTCCATAGAAATAGAAATTTGGACAAATTATTCTCAAAACCAAAAAGAATAGAACTGAAATTAGTATGAGTGAATGGATCCCAAAGAGATTTTATGTGACAAATGCAAATTAATGGAAAAACCAAACCATCGAACAATATTGATTGTGGAAGAAATCAGTTCAGATTTATATATAACTCGCATGTATATCTTTCGCTCGATATGCACTTTTATGGCCCCAGAAGTTAGAGTTTTACCCTGATTTGTTTTAAATTTTGTAGAGGAAGTAGAATTAATGTTCTCGATATACATGACAACTTTGAAATCGGTTCAGATTTATATATAGCTCCCCTATATTTGTTTTTCAGATTTCAGCGAAAATGGCCAAAATTCCTTTGTAAAATCGCCACTGCTTAGTCGAAAAGTTGTAAAAATGACTCCAATATTCCTAAGCTTCTAATACATATCTATCGACCGAGAAATCAAAAATACACTTTTGCGAAGTTGCCTTAAAATTTCTTCATGTTCCATATTTTGTGTTCCATATTTTGGTAAAATTTAATTCTAGATAATATGTAGAAGTCTGAAAATGTTTGCCCAATACGGTTCAGATTAAAATAAAATACAAATTTGAAGGGTTTAAGAAAATGTAGACCTACAAAGTGTTGCAGGGTATAATATAGTCAGTCCCGCCTGACTTTAGACTTTCCTTACTTGTTAAATGCTGTAGAGATACAGATTTATTAAAACCAATTTTACATTTTTAAACAATTTAATACAAATTTTAATATTATCTAAATTAATTGAAGCTAAGCCATTCCATGTCAAATCATCTGAATGTTTAAAGCATATTATACAAAAATGTTGCTTTACATCTATTGCACCATACAAAAAAAAAAAACTCCATAACGAAACTGGTATAAACCTCCGGGTATAGTATGTCCTTCTGCTAATCGTGAGCATTGAATTCAATAATCGCATTGCCAATAAACCAAAACAAGACATAAAAGAACAGTAATAGAAACCCAACGAAAGGATATCTGATACTGAATGGAAATATTACAAACATTTTCAATGTAAACTGTAAATTTTCTTTTATTTATTTTCTTCCTTGTTTGCCATTTATCTTTCTCTTACTTTACCCAAAAGTTCCCAGATACATATATTCCATCGTATACAGTAGTTTCCCATGGTGTTGTGGCATAATCGACGAAATGAAAAGTGGATTACAATGGAAAAAAAAAACAACTCAACATATATTTAATATTAAAATACTTCCCATTCTTCAGCAATTTCACATGAAACGAAAGGGTTAATGCCAACCAAACTCAACTCAACTCCCCCGGTCCAAAAGGTAAGCCAGTAGCTAAGTGAGCCAGCCAACCATCCCAGGCAGTCATCTGATATCATAGTGGCAAGATATTCCTGGGCAATATGGTGGTGCGTATTACGAACCTTCAATTTAACCAGCAAATATTGAAACGTGGAACAAATAAATCTTCATCGACATTAGGGATGTCATGTCAAGAATTATGAGAATAGTAGAATGGAACATAATGTTTGGCCTTATTTATTGAAGGGTCTTTATTTTTAGACTCACTTAAATTATTTAGTCCATTGTGATACAACAGGTGCTTAACTTCCATCTTATCAATGATAACTGCTCGAGTCTACTATGTCAAGCTCATTGCCAACGGATCTCTTTCTTATAGCCGAGTCTGCACGGGAACGCTAACCATTGCGCCAAAGTGGTTTCCAACTGATATTTAAAATTTTTATTTTTATACCCTCCACCATGGGATGGGGGTATATTAACTTTGTCATTCCGTTTGTAACACATCGAAATATTGCTCTAAGACCCCATAAAGTGTATATATTTTGTGTCCTGGTGAAATTCTGAGTCGATCTGAGCATGTCCGTCCGTTCGTCTGTTGAAATCACGCTAACTTCCGAACGAAACAAGCTATCGACTTGAAACTTGGCACAAGTAGTTGTTATTGATGTAGGTCGGATGGTATTGCAAATGGGCCATATCGGTCCACTTTTACGTATAGCCCCCATATAAACGGACCCCAAATTTGGCTTGCGATTGCTCTAAGAGAAGCAAATTTCATCCGATCCGGCTGAAATTTTGTACATGGTGTTAGTATATGGTCTCTAACAACCATGCAAAAATTGGTCCATATCGGTCCATATTTACATATAGCCCCCATATAAACCGATCCCCCGATTTGGCTTGCGGAGCCTCTAAGAGAACCAAATTTCATCCGATTCGGCTGAAATTTGGTACATGGTGTTAGTATATGGTCTCTAATAACCATGCAAAAATTGGTCTACATCGGTTCATAATTATATATAGCCCCCATATAAACCGATCTCCCGATTTGGGTTGTGGAGCCTCTAAGAGAAGCAAATTTCATCCGATTCGGCTGAAATTTGGTACATGGTGTTAGTATCTGTTCTCTAATGACCATGCAAAAATTGGTCCACATCGGTTTACAATTATATATAGCCCCCATATAAACCGATCCCCCGATTTGGCTTGCGGAGCCTCTAAGAAACGAAAATTTCATCTGATACGGCTGAAATTTGGTACATGGTGTTGGTATATGTTCTCTAATGACCATGCAAAAATTGGTCCATATTGGTCCATAATTATATATAGCCCCCATATAAATCGATTCCCAGATTTGTCCTCCGGAGCCTCTTGGAGGAGCAAAATTCATCCGATACGGTTGAAATTTGGAACATGGTGTTAGAATGTGGTCTCTAACAAACACGCAAGAATTGGTTCATATCGGTCCATAATTATATATAGCCCACATATAAACCGTTCCCCAGATTTGAAATCCGGAGCCTCTTGGAGGAGCAAAATTCATCCGATCCGCACGCAGAGAAGAAACATGATTGTCACAATCATATTCGAAGAGCAAAATAATATGATAGGAGCTATTTTTGCGGCGACCATGTAACATTTTAACCTGCAACCATGTTGGATCAGTGAATATGGTTCTAAGAAAAATATAATTGTCCTCATCTAAAATGTTATTATATTGATAAAAAGAATTTTGTTTGAATGAAAAGACAATGGTCACAATTTAAAATGTTATGGTATTCATTCAAAATGTTTTTCTTCTAGTTAAAAGAACATGGTCACAACCTAAAATGTTTTGATCTTTATGAAAAAACTTTTTTAATCATCGAAAAAAGGACGCCACTTGAGAAAAGAAAACACAAAATTAACTTCATTTATTTGTTTTTATTTATTTATAAACTAATTCATTGTTTGTTTGTATTTATAATGTCGTGCAAGCAAACATCACATATTTTTACACACTATTTTAATTCAATTTCAACAATAAGTAATCATTCCATATTTACATCGTGTGCCCATCAAATGTACAAACGCAGACATCATGTAACTGCAAATAAAAATAAATGATCCATATAGCAAAATGCAGAACAAAAAACAGGTATATTTTTCAATTACACTTTTCTTTTTTGTGTTCACATAAAACCACGTGCCACTTATGAATAAATAAATTAACACAGTAAATCCGTATTCTCCGTCCGTTCCAAGAAACAATCAACACACGACTGACGCGCAAAATGAAAATCGTGTGTACCTGCTCAATGTTTTTATAAAATTCTTTTCGCTGCAAAAAAGTTAAAAAATTAAATGGTCACGAAAAAAATGTAAATGGTCTTTATGGCCATGTAATGGTTCTAGACATATCTATACTTACCTATAAAAATACTTTTTTCCCTGTAAAAAAGTAAAAAAATTGAATGGTCAGGTACATGATTTTCCCGACCATTTAATAGTCTCAAATTCTATCATTTAAATGATAGAACATGTTTGCGGTATTTGATAACCATTCAAATGCTTATTGCCACCATACATTTTTCTCCGCTCGAAAACTATTTTTACAAAGACAAAATACATGGTTTTCGCGGCAATTACATGCTCTAGATAAGCATTAAATGGATGCGGCAACCATGTCCAAACATGGTTTTTCTGTGCGTGCGGTTAAAATTTGCAACGTGGTGTTAGTATAAGGCCGCTAATATCCATGCCAAAATTGGTCCATTACGGTCTATAGTTATATATAGCCGATCCCCAATCACACAAAAATTGGTCCATATCAGTTCATATTCATGGTTGCCACTCGAGCCAAAAATAATCTACTAAAATTTTAGTTTAATGGAAAACATTGTCAAAATGTTATTTCTATAGACAATTTTGTCAAAATTTTATTTCTATAGAAAATTTTGTCAAAATTTTATTTCTATAGAAAATTTTGTAAAAATTTTATTTCTATAGAAAATTTTGTTAAAATTTTATTTCTATAGAAAATTTTGTCAAAATTTTATTTCTATAGAGTTTTTTTTCCAAATTTTATTTCTATAGAAATTTTTTTCTAAATTTTACTTCTATAGAAAATGTTGTCAAAATTTTATTTCTATAGAAACTTTAAACTTAATTATATACGTATTTAATCGGTCTTTTTAAGTTTAATATATACTACGTATGGACTACCTTGTAATTTAGAAGACGGTGTTAGGAAGTTTTAAGATACCTTGCCATCGGCAAATGTTACCGCAACCCAAGTAATTCGATTGTGGATGACAGTCTTCAGTAGAAGTTTCTACGCAATCCATGGTGGAGGGTACATAAGTTTCGGCCTGGCCGAACTTAAACTATTTAGTCCATTGTGATACCACAGGTGGTTAACTACCATCTTATCAATGATAACTGCACGAGTCTACTATGTCAAGCTCATTGCCAAGGGATCTCTTTCTTATAGCCGAGTCCGCACGGCAACGCTAACCATTATACCAAAGTGGTTTCCATCTGATATTTAAAATTTTTATTTTTAATTTTTAAACAGTGTGGCTGGTATTCACTGGAACTAAAATTATCAAAGCAATCGTCGTACAGCTGAGAGATTTATTCCAAAGTCAGTTCATGTTATTGTTTACAAGCTTACAAAAGGATTTAGATCTATTGCCTGCAGAAATAAAATTAATCTTGATGGACTTCAAGCATGATAGTAGTGTGATTCTTTATATATGTCTGGAAAACCACAAGAAGCTATCGATAGAGTCCTTTGGCATTTAAATGTGAATAAATCTTTTGCTCATTACCGTAACAGTGTTGGCAGTGTTGCATGGAAAAATGGTAACAACACCAGCAATGAAATGTAAAAGTCAGAATATTTACACCTTCGATTGGACACTAGGTCTCAAGCGCCGCCGATGATAAAAGTGTGGGCCGACGCACACTGTTTCAATAGCGGCAAAAAATATGTGCTCCGATTTTTATTCTAATTTCTGTTTTTTTAATAGTCTATGATATCAAGCATCGAATACTAAAATAAAATTTTGCTATAATTGAACTATTTACAAAAAAATATTTGAATTCTAAGCTTTTTTGGTCGAAAATGGTGTTAAATTACGTGGATGGTCTAAAAGAAAGAATGGTGTGATTTTAGCCAAGTTAAATATTTTGTGTAGGTATCGGTGGTGGTTTTTGAAAAAAAAAATAAAATTTTGACACTGTTTTTAAGATTTGGGATTTTTCTATCAAAAAAGTGTAATTTACAAAGGACGCCAAAAATTACATCTCTCAATGTTCTTCTCACACTATTTCATGGGTTCATTATAGAGTATATTATTGAATAAAACAAGTATATACTGCCCTATGTTCGGCCAAGTCGAATCTTATGTACCCTCCACTTTGGATTGCATAGAAACTTGTACTAAAGACTGTCATCCACAATTGAATTACTTGGGTTGCGGTAACACTTGCCGATAGCAAAACATCTTAACACCGTCTTCTCTATTGTAAGTTCGTCTATACGGGGTATATATTAAACCCAAAAAAAGCCGATTAAATACGTATATAATTCAGTTCGACAAAATTTTCTATACAAATAAAATTTTGGTAAAATTTTCTATAAAAATAAAATTTTGACAAAATTTTTTATAGAAATAAAATTTTGACAAAATATTATTTTTATAGAAATAAAAATTTTGACTATAGAAACAAAATTAAAACAAATTTTGACAAAATTTTCTATAGAAATAAAATCTTCACAAAATTTGGTATTGTAAAAAAATTTTGACAAAATTTTCTATAGTAATAAAAGTTGCACAAAATTTTCTATAGAAATAAAATTTTGGCAAAATTTTCTATAATAATAAAATTTTGGCAAAATTTTCTATAAAAATAAAATTTTGACAAAATTTTCTATAAAAATTAAATTTTGACAAAATTTTCTATAGAAATAAAATTTTGACAACATTTTCTAGAGAAATAAAATTTTGACAAAATTTTCTATAGAAATAATATTTTGACACAATTTTTTATAGAAAAAAATATTAACAAAATTTTCTATAGAAATAAAATTTTGACAACATTTTCTAGAGAAATAAAATTTTGACAAAATTTTCTGTAGAAACAAAATTTTGATAAAAATAATTTTTTTTCTATAGTAATAAAATTTTTTTGTATTGTAATAAAATTTTGACCAAATTTTCTATCGTAATAAAATTTTGATAACATTTTCTGTAGAAATAAAATTTTGACAAAATTTTCTGTAGAAATAAAATTTTGACACAATTTTCTATAGTAATAAAATTTTCTCAAAATTTTCTATAGTAATAAAATTTTCTCAAAATTTTCTATAGAAATAAAATGTTGACAAAACTTTCTGTAGAAACAAAATTTTGATAAAATTTTCTATAGAAATAAAATTTTTTCTATAGAAATAAAATTTTGACAAAATTTTCTATAGAAATAAAATTTTGACAATATTGAGATATTGAAAAAATTTTCTATAGACATAAAATCTTCACAAAATTTTGTATTGTAATAAAATTTTGTCAAAATTTTGTATTGTAATAAAATTTTGAAAAAATTTTCTATAGTAATAAAATTTTCTCAAAATTTTGTATTGTAATAAAATTTTGACAAAATTTTCTATAGTAATAAAATTTTCACAAAATTTTCTATAGTAATAAAATTTTGATAACATTTTCTGTAGAAATAAAATTGTGACAAAATTTTCTAAAGAAATAAAATTTTTGCCAACATTTCCTATAGAAATAAAATCTTCACAAAATTTTGTATTGTAATAAAATTTTGACAAAATTTTCTATGGTAATAAAATTTTCACAAAATTTTCAATAGAACTAAAATTTTTACAAAATTTTCTATAGAAACAAAATTTTGACAAAATTTTCTATGGCAATAAAATTTTGACAAAATTTTCTATAGAAATAAAATCTTCACAAAATTTTGTATTGTAAAAAAATTTTGACAAAATTTTCTATAGTAATAAAATTTTGATAACATTTTCTCTAGAAATAAAATTTTGACAACATTTTCTACAGAAACAAAATTTTCTATAGCAATAAAATTTTGACAACATTTTCTATAGAAATAAAATCTTCACAAAATTTTGTAGTGTAATAAAATTTTGACAAAATTTTCTATAGAAATAAAATTTTGGCAAAATTTTCGATAAAAATAAAATTATGACAAAATTTTCTATAGAAATAAAATTTTGACAATATTTTCTATAGAAATAAAATGTTGACAAAATTTTGTATAGAAATAAAATTATGACAAAATTTTCTATAGAAATAAAATGTTGACAAAATTTTGTATAGAAATAAAATTTTGACAAAATTTTCTATAGCAATAAATTTTTGACAAAATTTTCTATAGAAACAAAATTTTCAAAAAATTTTTAAAAGAAATAAAATTTTCTATAGAAATAAAATCTTTACAAAATTTTGTATTGTAATAAAATTTTGATAAAAATTTTCTATGGAAATAAAATATTGACACAATTTTCTATAGCAACAAAATTTTGACAAAATTTTCTATAGAAATCAAATTTTGACAAAATTTTCTATAGCAATAAAATTTTGGCAAAATTTTCTATGGAAATCAGATTTTGACAACATTTTCTATAGAAATAACATCTTCACAAAATTTTCTATAGTAATAAAATTTTCACAAAATTTTCTATAGAAATAAAATTTTGACAAAATTTTCTATAGAAACAAAATTTTCTATAGAAATAAAATTTTGACAAAATTTTCAATAGAAATAGAATTTTGACAAAATTTTCTATAGAAATAAAATTTTGACAAAAATTTCTATAGCAAAAAAAAATTTGACAAAATTTTCTATAGAAATAAAATCTTCACAAAATTTTGTATTTTAATAAAATGTTGACAAAATTTTCTAAAATAATAAAATTTTGATAACATTTTCTATAGAAATAAAATTTTGACAAACTTTTCTATGGAAATAAAATATTGACAAAATTTTCTGTGGAAATAAAATGTTGCCAAAATTTTCAATGGTAATAAAATTTTCTATACACACAAAAATTTTTTTCTGATTCAATCACGAAATTAATTTATCCAATTAATTTTTTAATTGAAATGTCTTCAATCACAGAAATGATAGTATCAATTAAAAAATTAATTGATCCAATTAAAAAATTAATTAATACTATTAGTTTTTGTGATTGATTTTAGTTTCAATTAAACAATTTGTTGAATCAATTAAATTTTTAATTTAATATTTTTTAAAACTCAATTAAAATTTTAATTGGACAAATTTTCGTGAAATTTCTTTCTGTGTAGAAATAAAATTTTGGTAGATTATTTTTGGGGATCGGCTATATATATAACTATAGACCGATATGGACCAATTTTGGCATGGTTGTTAGCGGCCATATACTAGCGCAATGTACCAAATTTCACAACCGGATCGGATGAATTTTGCTCCTCAAAGAGCTCCGGAAGTTAAATCTGGGGATCGGTTTATATGGGGGCTACATATAATAATTGGCCGATAAGGACCAATCCCAGCATGGTTGTTTGAGACCATATGCTAACACCACGTACCAAATTTCAACCGAATCGGATGAATTTTGCTCATCCATGAGGCTCCGGAGGTCAAATTTGGGTATCGGTTTATATATGGTGGCTATATATAATTATGGACCGATGTGGACCAATTCCTGCATGGTTGTTTGAGACCATATACTAACACCACGTACCAAATTTCAACAGGATCGGATGAATTTTGCTCCTCCAAGAGCTCCGGAGGTCAATTATGGACCGATTAGGACCAATTTTTGCAAGGTAGTTAGAGACCATATACTAACACCATGTACCAAATTTCAGCAGGATCGGATGAAATGTGATTCTATTAGAGGCTCCGCAAACCAAATCTGGGGATCGGTTTATATGGGGGCTATACGTAAAAGTAAACCGATATGCCCCATTTGCAATACCATCCGACGTACATCAATAACAACTACTTGTACAAAGTTTAAAGTCGATAGCTTAATAATAGGAATTTTCGATGGATAATTCGTGCCAAAGGTAGACAATTCCAACAAACCTAGACTGATTCTAAATTTCAGAATTTTTTTGCTTTTGAACACTAAATTAAAATAAAAATAAAAACCAAAAAACTTTGTTGCATTACATATCATTCACCCTGTATACAATAAATATTTATATAAAAATTTATATTGATGGTATTCTGAAAAATTATGACACGTCGAAGGGATTGTAGCTATCATTGGTCCAATTGCCGTTGTGCAATCCAAGAGTCCAAATATATTCTTCGATAAATCTATGAAACAAAAATGTGAATTTAAATATAATTCTATTTTTACGAAAAAAGTCCCCAAACTATAGAGGATATTTTTCATTTGTTTTCCAGGATTTGAAGCAATGAATGAAATCCCCAAATCCCTAAAATAAAAATTAAAGGTATCCCCTATTTCCTCTACAGAGAACAAAAGCAAGGATTTTTGCCGGTTTTTTTCTTCATATTTTTGGAAATTATTTCATTCTCAATTTTGGGTTAATTATTTTATTAAAAAATAACTTCCCAATTTGTCATAATGAAATAATTCCTTAACATGGAATTTAATAAAATTTTTTCCATAAATGAAAAATGTTCCCAATTTTGGGAACTTATTTAATTTATGGTTTTAGGGACTTATTTTGTAGAGCCTCAGGATTTGTTAAATTTTTTTGGGAAATAATTTTACAAACGACTTTGAGGATTTATTTCATTATGAAAAGAGTCCCCAATTTTTGGGAACTTATTATATTTGTGTTTTTGGGGATTTATTTCATGGCCCCAAAATTTTCGAAGCGAGAGATCTATCGTGTTAGGTATTTACGGCATGACCGGCCGCATTTTCGCCTTTGTAAACGAGAGTTATCATAGTCAAATAAATAAGGCAATCTCTATTTTCCCCATTCAGTGAACAAAGGATCCAAGCTTAGTTCAGCAGGAGCAAATGTTTTTTTTTTTGGTTCTTGTTTTCTTTCAAATATTAAGCATATAGAATCTGTTTCACATATTTGTGCAAAGAATCAATATACATAATAATAAAAATCTACAACAATAAGAATAAAGCACACGGCACGCGGCTGCTTGACTATGTTGTCTGATGGAAAGCTTTGGTAAAAAGAAAGGACTAAAAAAGATTATTTGTTGAACAAAAATATGTATAAGCGATTTGAAAGAAGGATGGACGCCTGCTGGGCGAATGACTGATTGAATGCTACCCTAAAAAAGTTAGAGATGCAGGAGTATTCATACACACCCACACTCACACAGTTACATGAGTCCACCTCTTGCATAAATCCTTTTTGGGTATAATCACATAAAGTAAGATTAAATTTTGACATGTGTACATATGTGTTGTATGTTGAAGAATATATTTGAAGTTTCCGTGATATAAGAAGAAATGCAACATATTGGAAATCTGATATTCTTTTTTATTTCTTATATAAAGAACATTTTTTGGGAAACTGTCAATACCATAGGAATACAATTGTTTTCATTTAAGTCATATGTTTTTATTATTCAACTTTAAAAGTACACAGAAAAATATATGTATATTTTTGAGTTTCTGCAATAAATTTTTTGATGCAATTAATGCTTTCAAGGAATAATAATATCAATCACCGATACCAATTTAAAAAATTAATTGATTTGATTTAATTTTGTTTTGATTAAAAAGTCAATTGAATCAAATAATAGTTTTTTTTTACATTTTTACAAATTAATTCAAAAGAAATATATACGGAAGAGAGAATTTTATTTATCATCCACTATAGAATGTGTTCAATGTTATACTAAACACTGTCACTTACAATCGAATAACTTGGATGGCAAGGTAAATTTTATTTCTGTAGAAAATGTTGTCAAAATTTTATTTCCATAGAAAATTTTGTCAAAATTTTATTTCTATAGAAAATTTTGTCAACATTTTATTTCTATAGAAAATTTTGTCTAAATTTTATTTCTATTGAACAATTTGTCAAAATTTTATTTCTATAGACATTTTGTCAAAATTATATTTCCGTGGAAAATGTTGCCAAGATTTTATTTCTATAGAAAATTTTCTCAAAATTTTATTTCAACAGAAAATTTTGTAAAATTTTATTTCTTTAGAAAATTTTGTCAAAAATTTATTTCCATATAACATTTTGTCAAGATTTTATTTCTATTGAAAATTTTGTCAAAATTTTATTTCTATAGAAAATTTACTAAAAATTTTATTGCTATAGAAAATTTTGTCAAAATTTTAGTTCTATAGAAAATTTTGTCAAAATTTTATTTCTATAGAAAATTTTGTCAAAATTTTATTTCTATAGAAAATTTTGTTACAAGTTTTATTTCTATACAAAATTTTGTCAAAATTTTATTTCTATAGAAAATTTGGTAAAAGTTTATTTCTATAGAAAATTTTGTCAAAATTTTATTTCTATAGACAATTTTCTAAAAATTTTATTTCCATAGAAAATTTTCCAAAATATTTATTTCTACAGAAAATTTTCCAAAAATTTTATTTCTATAAAGAACTTTGTCAAAATTTTATTTCTATAGAAATTTTGTCAAAATTTGATTTCTGTAGAAGATGTTGCCAAGATTTTATTTCTATAGAAAATTTTGTCAAAATTTTATTTCCATAAAAAATCTTATCAAAATTTTATTTCTATAGAAAATTTTGTCAACATTTTATTTCTATAGAAAATTTTGTCTAAATTTTATTTCTATCGAACATTTTGTCAAATTTTTATTTCTATAGAAATTTTGTTAAAATTATATTTCCGTAGAAAATGTTGCCAAGAAAATTTTGTCAAAATTTTATTTCTTAGAAAATGTTGTCAAAATTTTATTTCTATAGAACATTTTGCCAAAATTTTATTTCTATAGAAAATTTTGTCAAAATTTTATTTCTTAGAAAATGTTGTCAAAATTTTATTTCTATAGAACATTTTGCCAAAATTTTATTTCCATAGAAAATTTTGTCAACATTTTATTTCTATAGAAAATTTTGTCAAAATTGTATTTCTATAGAAAATTTTTTTAAAATTTCATTTCTATAGAAAATTATGTCTAAATTTTATTTCTATCAAACATTTTGTTAAAAGTTTTGTTTTTATACAAAATTGTGTCAAAATTTTATTTCTATAGAAAATTTTGTCAAAATTTTATTTCTATAGAAAATTATGTCAAAATTTTATTTCTATAGAAAATTTTGTCAAAATTTTAGTTCTATAGAAAATTTTGTCAAAATTTTATTTCTATAGAAAATTTTGTCAAAATTTTATTTCTATACAAAATTTTGTTACAAGTTTTATTTCTATACAAAATTTTGTCAAAATTTTATTTCTATAGAAAATTTGGGAAAAGTTTATTTTTATAGAAAATTTTGTCAAATTTTTATTTCTATAGACAATTTTCTAAAAATTTTATTTCCATAGAAAATTTTCCACAATTTCTACAGAAAATTTTCCAAAAATTTTATTTTTATAAAGAACTTTGTCAAAATTTTATTTCTATAGAAATTTTGTCAAAATTTGATTTCTGTAGAAGATGTTGCCAAGATTTTATTTCTATAGAACATTTTGTCAAAATTTTATTTCCATAGAAAATTTTATTTCTATAGAAAATTTTGTCAACATTTTATTTCTATAGAAAATTTTGTCTAAATTTTATTTCTATCGAACATTTTGTCAAATTTTTATTTCTATAGAAATTTTGTTAAAATTATATTTCCGTAGAAAATGTTGCAAAGATTTTATTTCTATGGAAAATTTTGTCAAAATTTTATTTCTTAGAAAATGTTGTCAAAATTTTATTTCTATAGAACATTTTGCCAAAATTTTATTTCTATAGAAAATTTTGTCAAAATTTTATTTCTTAGAAAATGTTGTCAAAATTTTATTTCTATAGAAAATTTTGCCAAAATTTTATTTCCATAGAAAATGTAGTCAACATTTTATTTCTATAGAAAATTTTTGTCAAAATTGTACTTCTATAGAAAATTTTTTTAAGATTTCATTTCTATAGAAAATTATGTCTAAATTTTATTTCTATCAAACATTTTGTTAAAAGTTTTGTTTTTATACAAAATTGTGTCAACATTTTATTTCTATAGAAAATTTTGTCAAAATTTTATTTCTATAGAAAATTATGTCAAAATTTTATTTCTATAGAAAATTTTGTCAAAATTTTATTTCTATAGAAAATGTCAAAATTTTTTTCTATAGAAAATTTTGTCAAATTTTTTTTCTATAGAAAATTTTGTCAACATTTTTTTCAATAGAAAATTTTGTCAAAATTTTATTTTTATAAAAAATTTTGTCAAAATTTTATTTCTATAGAAAATTATGTCAAAATTTTATTTCTATAGAAAATTTTGTCAAAATTTTATTTCTATAGAAAATTTTGTCAAAATTTTAGTCCTATTGAAAATTTTGTCAAAATTATATTTCTATAGAAAAATTTGTCAAAATTTTATTTCTATAGGAAATTCTGTCAAAATTTTATTTCTATAGGAAATTCTGTCAAAATTTTATTTCTGTATAAAATTTTGTCAAAATTTTATTTCTATAGAAAATTTTGTCTAAATTTTATTTCTATAGAAATATTTGTCAAAATTTTATTTCTATAGCAAATTACGTCAACATTTTATTTCTATTGAAATTTTGGCAAAAGTTTATTTCTATAGAAAATTTTGTAAAAAGTTTTATTTCTATAGAAAATTTTGTCAAAATTTTAGTTCTATAGAAAATTTTGTCAAAATTTTATTTCTATAGAAAATTTTGTCAAAATTTTATTTCTATAGAAAATTTTGTCAAAATTTTATTTTTATAAAAATCTTACTCAACATTTTATTTTTATAGAAAGTGTTGTTAAAAGTTTAATTTCTATACAAACTTTTGTCAAAATTTTATTTCTACAGAAAATTTTGTCAAAATTTTTTTCTATAGAAAGTTTTGTCAAAATTTTATTTCAATATAAAATTTCTATAGATAATTTTTCAAAATTACTATAAATAATTTTGTCAAAATTTTATTTCAATAGAAAATATTGTCAACATTTTATTTTTATAGAAAATTTTGTCAACATTTTATTTTTTACAAAATTTTGTCAACATTTTATTTCTATAGATAATTTTGCTAAGATTTTATTTCTATAGAAAATTTTGTCTAGATATTACTTTTATAGACAATTTTGTCAACATTTTATTTCAATAGAAAATTTTGAAATTTTTCTCTATAGAAAGTTTTGTCAAAATTTTATTTCTATAGAAAATTTTGTTAAAATTTTAATTCTATAGATAATTTTGTCAACATTTTATTCCTGTAGATAATTTGGTCAAAATTTTATTCCTATAAAAAATTTTGTCAAAATTTTATATCTGTAGAAAATTATGTCAAAATTTTATTTCTATGGAAAATTTTGCTAAAATTTTATTTCTATAGAATATTTTGCCAAAATTTTATTTCTATAGAAAATTTTGTCAAGATTTTATTTCTATAGAAATTGTTTGAAGTACCTCTTAGTTGGAGAGGAATAACTTGCAAAATCTACCGAAACATCAAGAATTCTACCAATCTACCAAACAGTAAAAAATCTACCATTTGTGGAAGAATTCTACCAACTGTGGCAACCGTGCATGGTATTCAAAGCAAAAATTTAATTTCAATTTTTAAGGACAAATTGACGTCAGTTCATTGAAAAGTTTATCGACTTTTGGTCATGGAGAAGAACTTTTTATCAGAGAAATGCGTACTATATGTTATGCTAAGCAAAACTTGCACTCGTATTTTTAGAACAAAAAATCTCACTACAATATTTTATTTAGTGTACCAACTAGATTATGATGCAGAACATCATAATCAATGTAAGAAAGTTTCACAAAAGTTTGTTAATCGAAATCTTTTGATGCCTGCGAACAACATCTAAAAAAAATAAGATTCCTTTAAAACAGATAATTAATACCCATTTCAATTTGGTTATTATGAAAATCTTTTCATCATCACTTGGAAAGTGAAAGGAGTTCACTCCTGTCAATTATTCACAAAATCGTTTACATAAAAATTAGATGTCAAAATGGATCTCATGACGCACATTATAATCATGCTAGCATCTAGCACCATTACTATTCCCCAGCCACAAATAATTATGCGCTGAAATCAAGTTCTCAATCCTATGTCGTACTCCACTCCTCCATCACCATCACTGACAAATTCAACGCCAAAAACCCATTTACGTGTAGTGTGTTATAACAAAGTATTTACGGGGGAATTTTTCGAATGTAATTAAAATTTAAACATTAACAATATTTAATGTTGAAAATTTCAACATCATTAAAATTTCAAACGGCAAACAGCAGTAAGAGCGTTACAGGAGTGTGAAGTTGTTTGCGTTTGGTGTTCTAGTCACTGTCGTCATTTGCTGTGGTATTCACTTACCCCCAGGAGATTTAAAAGGCAATGGTGCTAAACAAGCAAAACCTAAAGAGAAAAAGGACCAGAGTGAGATAGAGAAAAGCATGAAAAAGCAGTCAACCAACCAAACATCTGTCAAGAGCACTAACCTAACTAACTGACATTACCACCTCTTCCAAATAATCAACCAACTAGGGTATCGTTTGTTGTTTTCCGCATAGTGAAGAGAATCAGTAAAAAGTGACTCACAGAAAAACAATTTGTTTGATTTAAATAAAAAAATAACCAAAAACCTATATTTCTTTTCTCGGTGTATTATTACCACCTAGAAACCGACTTAACATTACTTCGAGGTGAAACCCATGTGGTCAGTGACCCTCTTCTTCTAGTCCGCATCCAGATTCAAGCTTACATTACTCATGTCGTAGTGTCCATGTCAACCATTTTCCTACGGAGAATGTATCGCCCTTTGGCCTCCCTGTTCCTCTCATTCTGTACCATCTTCTCGATTATATTTCTCGGAGAGACATGGCCAACTTCATCTTCTAGCGCAGTCCACCGGCTACATCTAAAGAACATATGTTCGGCATCATCTGCGAGCTCTTCTTCTTCGTAAATACAGTTCTCTGAGCTGTATTTCCCTATACGATGCAAGTACTTTCGAAATTATCCGTGACCAGACAGCATCTGAGTCATGTAATACATCATTTCCCAGTACCTACTCTCTCGCTATAACTGTATGTCAGTTATAAATCGGTGTAGTTGTCAATACTTCATTCGATCTCTTCTTTCCTGGGTTTGTCTCTACTGGCTGGGTGCACTTCTCTTGTTCTTCGGGGTCTGAAATGTTGATGTATCTGCCACGAGATCCTCAGGTATCCTTCTTGAAATACCGGCTTCCCTCTCTTGCTCTGCCATTTCCCAAGTTTTCCGGTAGTTACCGATAACATCAAGTAGTTCCTGGGTTTGTCTCTACTGGCTGGGTGTGCTTCGCTTGTTCTTGGGGATCTAAAATGTGGGGTATCTGCCTCAAGATCATCAGGTATCCTTCTTGATATACCGGCTTCCCTCTCTTGCTCTGCCATTTCCCAAATTTTCCGATAGCTACCAATAACATCAAGTAGTTCCTGGGTTTGTCCCTATTGGCTGGGTGCACTTCGCTTGTTCTTGGGGATCTGAAATGTTAATGTATCTGCCACGAGATCCTCAGGTATCCTTCTTGATATACCGGCTTCCCTCTCTTGCTCTGCCATTTCCCAAGTTTTCCGGTAGTTACCGATAACATCAAGTAGTTTCTGGGTTTGTCCCTACTGGCTGGGTGCACTTCGCTTGTTCTTGGGGATCTAAAATTTTGATGTATCTGCAACGAGATCCTCAGGTATCCTCCTTGATATACCGGCTTCCCTCTCTTGCTCTGTCATTTCCCAAGTTTTCCGGTAGTTACCGATAACATCAAGTAGTTCCTGGGTTTGTCTCTACTGGCTGGGTGTGCTTCGCTTGTTCGTGGGGATCTAAAATATGGGGTATCTGCCTCAAGATCATCAGGTATCCTTCTTGATATACCGGCTTCCCTCTCTTGCTCTGCCATTTCCCAAGTTATCCGGTAGTTACCGATAACATCAAGTAGTTCCTGGGTTTGTCCCTATTGGCTGGGTGCACTTCGCTTGTTCTTGGGGGTCTGAAATGTTGATGTATCTGCCACGAGATCCTCAGGTATCCTTCTTGAAATACCGGCTTCCCTCTCTTGCTCTGCCATTTCCCAAGTTTTCCGGTAGTTACCGATAACATCAAGTAGTTCCTGGGTTTGTCTCTACGGGCTGGGTGCGCTTCGCTTGTTCTTGGGGATCTAAAATGTGGGGTATCTGTCTCAAGATCATCAGGTATCCTTCTTGAAATACCGGCTTCCCTCTCTTGCTCTGCCATTTCCCAAGTTTTCCGGTAGTTACCGATAACATCAAGTAGTTCCTGGGTTAGTCCCTACTGGCTGGGTGCACTTCGCTTGTTCTTGGGAGTCTGAAATGTTAATGTATCTGCCACGAGATCCTCAGGTATCCTTCTTGAAATACCGGCTTCCCTCTCTTGCTCTGCCATTTCCCAAGTTTTCCGGTAGTTACCGATAACATCAAGTAGTTTCTGGGTTTGTCCCTACTGGCTGGGTGCACTTCGCTTGTTCTTGGGGATCTGAAATGTTGATGTATCTGCAACGAGATCCTCAGGTATCCTTCTTGATATACCGGCTTCCCTCTCTTGCTCTGTCATTTCCCAAGTTTTCCGGTAGTTACCGATAACATCAAGTAGTTCCTGGGTTTGTCTCTACTGGCTGGATGCACTTCGCTTGTTCTTGGGTGTCTGAAATGTTGATGTATCTGCCAAGAGATCCTCAGGTATCCTTCTTGATATACCGGCTTCCCTCTCTTGCTATGCCATTTCCCAAGTTTTCCGGTAGTTACTGAGAACATCAAGTAGTTCGTCTATCTCGAAGACTCCGTCTTGAACACCCCCTACTTGTGTTCCTTTGTCTACCTATTGCAGCCGTCATCTGGCGGAGTGTTAACTGACACTTAGTAAAGGCTTCCTCTTCTGAATTTCTCATTATACCCTGGGCCACACTGTGGAACAGGGTATTATAAGTTAGTGCTTATGTTTACAGCAGCCAGAAGGAGAGGACATAGACACATGGTGTCTTTGGAAATATTGCTCAGGATCGGTCCCTTAGTCGATATAGTCATTTCCGTCTGTCTGTGAACACATTTTTCCAAGTAGCAGTTTCAAGCCAATCGACTTAAAATTTGCACAAGTTTCTGCCTTTGGTCAGAATAGAACCCTATTGGTTTTTACAAGAAATCGGTTCAGATTTAGATATAACTCCCTTATATATCTCAGCGAAGCTTCCTAAAAATTGCTTCAGATTTAACTATTTCCAATATTTTTTACTAACATTGTGTTCCACCCCAGGACATTAGCCGACTTAAATTTTACGTCTATAGATTCTATAGAAGTCTAGCAAATTTTGTTCAGATCGACTCAGATTTAAATGTATGTATATGGGAACAAAAAACTTTATATGCAGCATCCAGCACATTTTACGGATTTTATCTGGTATTGGAAATGTAGATCTACAAAGTCGTGCAGGGTATAATATAGTCGGTCCCGCCCGACTTTAGACTTTCCTTATTTGTTTTCATAATGAACTTGTGTTACGGCAAGCTGGGAGCCACCGTGGTGCAATGGTTAGCATGCCCGCCTTGCATACACTAGGTCGTGGGTTCGATTCCTGCTTCGACCGAACACCAAAAAGTTTTTCAGCGGTGGATTATCCCACCTCAGTAATGCTGGTGACATTTCTGAGGGTTTCAAAGCTTCTCTAAGTGGTTTAACTGCAATGTGGAAAGCCGTTCGGACTCGGCCATAAAAAGGAGGTCCCTTGTCATTGAGCATAACATGGAATCGGGCAGCACTCAGTGATAAGAGAGAAGTTCACCAATGTGGTACCACAATGGACTGAATAGTCTAAGTGAGCCTGATACATCGGGCTGCCACCTAACCTAACCTAACCTACGGCAAGCTGTAGTTTGAAAAAACTCTCCCCGATTGGGGGTATTCTCAGTTTTTTCTTGGATTGCTAGGAGTTTCGTGTTTCTTGGGGTTGGGATCTACTATAACCTCGCGTCGTATATTCATTCCAGCCTCTCCTTATAAGCGGGTACCGTGCCGGCGGGACGAGTCGTTTTCATCGGCGGCGAATTGTTAGTCGGGGTATTCTTTCCCATTATCTTTGTCCGATAATGTAGTTGTCCTTTTGAGTGACCTCGAGGGTTCCTATACAAACAGTGAGGTTCTCGCGGTATACAGAAGTGATTCTCAAAGCTGCCGTTCTCTGTACTGAAAGCAGATTTTTCGCTGTAGTCCGTTTCTGTAGTGTTGACGCCCAGATCTCACACTCATAGAGGATTATAACACGACTATACATCTTTTGCTTGGAAGAGGGCATCCTATATTTGCCATCACCCTGGTCAGTCGAGTCCAGCCTTAGTCCCAAGTACTTGATTGATTGCTTTGTTGGGATTACCATGTCGGCTATGTTACATCTCTATGAGGTGGATGCCGTCTCGTTAGTAGTAGCAGTTCGGTATTTTGCATGGCTAATTGTAAGCCATGCGTGCCTAACCAGTCTTTCGCGCGTATCATAGTTTGGCGAAGTTTGCGTTGAGTTTCTTCAGTATTTCTCGCTTTTAGCACAGCGGCTATGTCAAGAGTGTAGCCAACAAGGAATGTATCATCTGGCTTGGGTATCTTCAGTATCTCGTTGTAAGTTGCGTTCCAAAGTTCTGGTCCAAGGATTAAGCCTTGTGCGGCACCTAAGGGTACCTCCATTCTTCTTGGGCGCTGTATAGTGTCGCATATCACAACTCGGTCCCTGAGGTAGTTTTTCAATATTCTCGTGAAGTATTTCGGTATGTGAAATATGGTCTCTAGAGTGTATATTGCATCTGCCCACCTTAGGCTATTGAAAGCGTTCTTAATATCCAGCGTTGCCAGTAGATACTTCCTTAAGGGATCCAATAGTCGATTACCCAGGTCTAAATTCGTATTGTCTTGCGGACAGACCCCAGAAGTAGTAATAGTCTCGTCAAGTCTTGCTTTGATGAGCCATTCGAATCATTTTCCAGCTGTGTCCAGCATACACAATGATATGTACGACAATGGCGACGCTCCGTCGTCCTTGCTGATAAGAACTAGCCTTTGTTCTTTACACGCTTTAGGGAAGATTCTTTCTATTAGGCAGCTGTTGTACATAGCAAGTAGGTTCTTATGGTATCTGTTTGCTTAACCCTTTCGACCCCGGTATCGTAAAATTTTTGTGTACTTTTACGGCCATTTTCATATAGCTCCGTTAGGCTTTAACTGCCAGTTAACAGAAAGTAAATTCCAAATATCTTCTCTCCGGTTAACTTTAACTGAAAAATATTCCGCAGTTAAGTTCCTAACTGGCATATGGAATATATACGCAAGATGGCAGCTATGCCCATAATACGGTTTAAAAGATCGTTAGTTAACGGAGCACTAGCGTAGCTTCATGAAAATGGGCGCTAATCATGTTGAAGTCACTTAAGCAGCGTCTAGCCAATTTTTTTAAGGTTTTGTTCATATTTTTACTGTAAATATATACTTGGATGAGCGCGTGAGTGAAATTTCACTCCAGGCTCAGGCATATTCACGAAAAAATATTTGTACCATGCACGCCATGTGGGTAAGGAATTCACGCTCACGCAAATTCACGAAATTAAAAGTCATACTCGCGCACGCTCAAGCAGCGAATACGAACGTTTATGCCTCACGCTCCCGCACGATTCTCCACAATTTTCGTAATTCATAACAAATCTCGTGATTCACGAATATTTTCGGAACACAACAATTTCCGTGGCTCAATAAAATTCTCGTCATTCACGAAATTACTCGTGTCTCACGACGTTATTCTTGTTTCACGAAAATGTTCGTGACACAACAATTAGCATTCACGAAAATGCTTGTGATTCATGACAAATATCATGACTCGCTGCAATTACCGATGAGTAATTAAAATTCATAACTCACGACAGGACCATTAGCACAATTAAAAGTATGTTGCACAAACAATGGACGCTAGGTTAGGTTAAGTTAGGTTGGGTGGCAGCCCGATGTATCAGGCTCACTTAGACTATTCAGTCCATTGTGATACCACATTGGTGAACTTCTCTCTTCACTGAGTGCTGCCCGATTCCATGTTAAGCTCAATGACAAGGGACCTCCTTTTTATAGCCGAGTCCGAACGGCGTTCCACATTGCAGTGAAACCACTTAGAGAAGATTTGAAACCCTCATAAATGTCACCAGCATTACTGAGGTGGGATAATCCACCGCTGAAAAACTTTGTGGTGTTCGGTCGAAGCAGGAATCGAACCCACGACCTTGTATATGCAAGGCGGACATGCTAACCATTGCATCACGGTGGCTATTGAACGCTATTGAAATCTTAAGAGTGTTTAAATACGGAAGGTGATTAAAATCGGCGGGTATGCCATCAGGACTAGATGCCTTCTTGTCCTTGAGGCTTTTGGCGGCATTTTGCAGTTCCTCTGTTGTAAGAACAGAATGTTTGTGAGCGCCTCTGTATCGTTCTCGTCTTTTCTGGTTTCATGTCTTGGGGATAATGTTTCCGCGATGTTCCGAATTTCATCTTGTCCATCTTGTCCACCAGACCTCTCGTGCCTAGTGTCTGCATAACTAACAGGTTGGCTGATAAGTCTAACACATAGATGGCGTCGCTGGTATTAAATGCATTTTATTTTTATATAGTACAAACCCGCAGATGATTCGTGTCAAAATTTGACGTCTGTAAGTCAATTAGTTTGTGAGATAGAGCGTCTTTTGTGAAGCAACTTTTGTTATTGTGAAAAAAATGGAACAATTTCGTGTTTTGATAAAATACTGTTTTCTGAAGGGAAAAAATAAGGTGGAAGCAGAAACTTGGCTTGATAATGAGTTTCCGGACTCTGCCCCAGGGAAATCAACAATAATTGATTGGTATGCAAAATTCAAGCGTTGTGAAATGAGCACGGAGGACGGTGAACGCAGTGGACGCCCGAAAGAAGTGGTTACCGACGAAAACATCAAAAAATCCACAAAATGATTTTGAATGACCGTAAAATGAAGTTGATCGAGATAGCAGAGGCCTTAAAGATATCAAAGGAACTTGTTGGTCATATCATTCATCAATATTTGGATATGCGGAAGCTCTGTGCAAAATGGATGCCGCGCGAGCTCACGTTTGACCAAAAACAAAAACGTGTTGATGATTCTGAGCGGTGTTTGCAGCTGTTAACTCGTAATACACCCGAGTTTTTCCGTCGATATGTGACAATGGATGAAACATGGTTCCACCACTACTCTCCTGAGTCCAATCGACAGTCGGCTGAGTGTACAGCGACCGGTGAACCGTCTTCGAAGCGTGGAAAGACTCAAAAGTCCGCTGGCAAAGTAATGGCCTCTGTTTTTTGGGATGCGCATGGAATAATTTTTATCGATTATCTTGAGAAGGGAAAAACCATCAACAGTGACTATTATATGGCGTTATTGGAGCGTCTGAAAGTCGAAATCGCGGCAAAACGGCCCCATATGAAGAAGAAAAAAGTGTTGTTCCACCAAGACAACGCACCGTGCCACAAATCATTGAGAACGATGGCAAAAATTCATGAATTGGGCTTCGAATTGCTTCCCCACCCGCCGTATTCTCCAGATCTGGCCCCCTTTCTCTTGTTCTCAGACCTCAAAAGGATGCTCGCAGGGAAAAAATTTGGCTGCAATGAAGAGGTGATCGCCAAAAATGAGGCCTATTTTGAGGCAAAACCGAAGGAGTACTACCAAAATGGTATCACAAAATTGGAAGGTCGTTATAATCGTTGTATCGCTCTTGAAGGGAACTATGTTGAATAATAAAAACGAATTTTGACAAAAAAATGTGTTTTTCTGTGTTAGACCGGGGACTTATCAGCCAACCTGTGTATCCTAATCCCCAAGGATTATTATTCATATATAAACGTATCTCTTCCCATTTTCTCTCTTACTTATACTGTGCTGTAATTGTTTCTTTGCCTCTTTGTACGCGTTGTGTTCTGTCGTCTGGGTTACCTCTGCGCTTTGGCCTTGTGTATTTCCTTCTGGTCTTTATACCATTACGTCTGCATTCATCGATGGCGGGATTTCAACAGTATACCGCCTTGCGCCCAGTGTTAAGCTTCTTATTTTGCATGGCCTTACTGCAGCAGACCTTTATTGTTGACATCGTATGATTGACAATCTGCTTTGCATCTCGTCTTTTGAGATTCTCCTCCGAGCGCCTGTCCAGTTCTGAGATTAATACATCCCTTTCGAGCTTTTTGACGATCCATCTCCTAGAAGTCTCGCGAGTTTCACTTCGTCGTATAGAAACTTCGCCTTGCAGTCGGAAAGAGATGTATTGATGGTCACTTCCCGTGAATAGGTTGATACGGTCAAAATTTGGTCAATATAAACTTGACGTATTTCTTTCAATTTTGCATTTAAAAAACCTGAACACCCCTCATTTTGAAGGTGTGTGTGTGTGTAGAATGTTGCTCCTATTTTGATTTTGGAATTCACTCTTCAGTTGTCAAAATGCCGTCCAAGTAAGAAGAGCAGCGTATCAAAATTTTGCTCGCGCATCGCGAAAATCCGAGCTACTCGCACGCAAAGCTAGCAAAATCGCTAAAAGTTGCCAAATCAACAGTTACAAATGTAATTAAAGTGTTTGGGGAACGTCTGGATTGGGGGGAAATCGAAAACCGGAAGCCGCTGAGACGACAAAGAGAGTTGCCGGTAGTTTCAAGCGAAACCCTAACCTCTCTCTCCGAGATGCCGCAAATAAGCTGGGTGTATCGTCTACAACCGTGCATCGACCCAAAAAACGAGCCGGACTATCGACTTATAAGAAGGTAGTGACTCCAAATCGCGATGATAAATAAAATACGAAGGCCAAAGCGCGATCCCGGAGGCTGTACACGACGATGTTGACGAAGTTTGACTGCGTGGTAATGGACGACGAAACCTACGTCAAAGCCGACTACAAGCAGCTTCCGGGACAGGAGTTTTATACGGCAAAAGGAAGGGGAAAGGTAGCAGATATTTTCAAGCACATAAAACTGTCAAAGTTCGCAAAGAAATATCTGGTTTGGCAAGCCATCTGTACCTGTGGCTTGAAAAGCAGCATTTTCATAGCTTCCGGGACTGTCAACAAAGAAATTTACGTGAAAGAGTGTTTGAATAAACGTCTGCTGCCTTTCCTGAAAAAACACGGTTGTTCCGTACTGTTTTGGCCGGATTTGGTATCTTGTTGCCATTACGGTAAAAAGGCCATGGAGTGGTACGCCGCCAACAACGTGCAGGTGGTTCCCAAGGACAAGAACCCTCCCAATACGCCAGAGCTCCGCCCAATTGAGAAATACTGGGCTATTGTCAAGCGGAACCTAAAGAAGACCGAAAAAAACTGCTAAGGACGAGCAGCAGTTCAAGGCAAACTGGCTTTCTGCGGCGAAGAAGGTGGACAAGGTGGCTGTACAAAATCTGATGGCAGGTGTCAAGCGTGAGGCCCGGCAATTCGGATTTGGAAAAGCGAAAGCCTAACTGAGTATTTTTCCTGAATTTTATACTAATTGAACTTGAAAAAGAAATTTAATTTGATTTTTTAAATAAACGATTTCACCGATTTACACGCGTTTTCCCTTGACCAAATTTTGACCGTATCACCCTTTATGTCTCTAGGACCCTATTTTTCGTATCTTCTGAATAATGTTGACAGATAAAAAAATTTTAATTTAATTTAGTCTAATTTAATAACAATTTAATTTCTATCGAGTTTAATTAATTTCACATAAAAATTCATGGCTTTATCCACTGTAATGAACAAATGCTTCATCCATCCTCCTCTATGTTATTTGAGCTCGACATTCCTTTGCATTACTCTCAATTCGGTTCAATGTTTCACCGAAAAAAACAAAAACCATTTAATAATGTTCCGTGTTGGTTTTTCATGTTTAAGTGTGCGTGTGTGCGTGTGTGCATGTGATTTGTAGAACAGTGTAGAACATTGTGTGCAAAATGTTCTTCTCTAGCGGAAATCATGTCATCGTCGGGTTCGAAGTCGTCTACGATTACGATGCCGATGACAATATCAAATTTTGCCGCATGGAGTTGGTTCGATTTTGTTATACATATACACCCACAAACACTCCAACTCACCTTAACACCTACACTCAAACTCATTTAAACGTGGTGACATGACACACAACCCAGGACTGCTAACAAAATTGCTAAAGGACTTATTATAATCAACATGGCCTGACGTCGTGGTGCGGATGACGGGTACCGATGCGGCGTTCCATTGATAATCTGTATCGCCATGTATTTTGTTGCATTTATTGTTGGCATCATATGAACGAAGATTGGTGTACATGTAGGTTTTAGTACAAGTATATTGGTGAGAGCAAGGTTACTTGATTGTAGAGAGGTTGTGTAGAAGTAAGTGTGTCAATTATAAATATTAAATGATACCAATGAATATTGCAGAACGAATTTGTTAGCACGTTGTGCGGCACACACACACACACACACACTAAACGGATACATGCATACATAGGCTGTATATGGGTAGATATCGTAAGGTGGAAGTCTTTGGGAAAAATTTGATTTATAATCAAAATGAATTTTATGACAACAATCAACTTTTCAATATTGTACTCCAGTATGCCAGTTTTTATACCCTCCACCATAGGATGGGGGGTATATTAACTTTGTCATTCCGTTTGTAACACATCGAAATATTGCTCTAAGATCCCATAAAGTATAAATATATTTTGGGTCATGGCATGGCATGGCCGTCCGTCCTTCCGTCTGTTGAAATCACGCTAACTTCCGAACGAAACTAGCTATCGACTTTAAACTTGGCACAAGTAGTTGTTATTGATGTAGGTCGGACGGTATTGCAAATGGACAAACCGGTCCATTTTTACGTATAGTCCCCATATAACAGATTGGCTGATAAGTCCCCGGTCTAACAAAGAAAAAATTATTTTTTGTTGTCAAAATTCGTTTTTATACCCACCACCATAGAATGGTGACGGGGGTATAATAAGTTTGTCATTCCGTTTGTAACGCATCGAAATATCGATTTCCGACTATATAAAGTATATATATTCTTGATCAGGGAGAAATTCTAAGACGATATAACGATGTCCGTCTGTCTGTCTGTCTGTCTGTCTGTCTGTCTGTCTGTCTGTTGTAATCACGCTACAGTCTTCAATAATGAAGCAATCGTGCTGAAATTTTGCACAAACTCGTCTTTTGTCTGCAGGCAGGTCAAGTTCGAAGATGGGCTATATCGGTCCATATTTTGGTATAGCCCCCATATAGACCGATCTCCCGATTTTACTTCTTGGGCTTATAGAACCCGCAGTTTTTATTCAATTTACCTGAAATTGTAAATCTAGAGGTATTATAGGACCACAAATACGTGTGTATCGGTCCATATTTTGGTATAGTCCCTATATAGACCGATCTCCCGATTTTACTTCTTGGGCTTATAGAAACCGCAGTATTTATTCAATTTACCTGAAATTGGGAATCTAGAGGTATTGTAGGACCACAAATACGTGTGCCAAAAATTGTGAGTATCGGTCCATGTTTTGGTATGGTCCCCATATAAAACGACCTCCCGATTTGGGTCTTGGGTTTATAGAAACCGTAGTTTTTATCCAATTTGTCTGAAATTGGAAATCTAGAGGTATTTTAGGACCATAAAGAGGTGTGCCGAAAATGGTGAGTATCGGTCCATATTTTGGTATATCCCCCATATAGACCAATTTCCCGATTTTACTTGTTGGGCTTCTAGAAACCGTAGTTTTTATCTGATTTGCCTGAAATTGTAAATATTCTGGTATTTTAGGCTCACAAAAACGTGCATCGGATTAAGTTATTATCGGTCCATTTGGTAATGCCTCCATATAGACCGACTTCACTTCTTGAGGGTGTAGAAGGCGCACTGATCATGAAAATTGCTTGAAACTCAATGTAAAATTTCCAGATTTTACTTCTACAGATTTAAGATTTCAAATCAAGACGTTATTTTATAATTTTCTTGCACACTTACAAGAGATGTTAATGATTCCTCTAAAACTCAAACAAAAATGGTTCTTATAAATCCAGAATCTGATATAGTCCTCATAGTTGAAATCTTTAAATTTATCTTCGGGAAGTGTCCTCAAGTCCTCAAGCCCTCCTGAAATTTCAAAGGAAACCCTAATATTTGGTTCATGGTGGTGGGTATTTAAGATTCGGCCCGGCCGAACTTACTGCTGTATATACTTGTTATTATTCAACATAGTTCCCTTCAAGAGCAATACAACGATTATAACGACCTTCCAATTTTTTAATACCATTTTGGTAGTACTCCTTCGGTTTTGCCTCAAAATAGGCCTCAGTTTCGGCGATCACCATGTTTCCAATGTTTGCAAAAATGCCAATGATTTGTGGCACGGTGTGTTGTCATGGTGGAACAACACTTTTTTCTTCTTCATATGGGGCCGTTTTCGAACTCCAAACGCTTCAATAACGCTATACAATAGTCACTGTTGATGGTTTTTCCCTTCTCAAGATAATCGATAAAAATTATTCCATGCGCATCCCAAAAAACAGAGGCCATTACTTTGCCAGCCAACTTTTGAGTCTTTCCACGATTCGGAGACGGTTCACCGGTCGCTGTCCACTCAGCCGACTGTCGATTGGACTCAGGAGTGTAGTGATGGAGCCATGTTTCATCCATTGTCACATATGGACGGAAAAACTCGGTTGTGTTACGAGTTAACAGCTGCAAACACCGCTCAGAATCATCAACACGTTGTTGCTTTTTGGTCAAATGGGAGCTCGCGCGGCACCCATTTTGCACAGAGCTTCCGCATATCCAAATATTGATGAATGATATGACCAACACGTTCCTTTGATATCTTTAAGGCCTCTGCTATCTCGATGAACTTCATTTTACGGTCATTCAAAATCATTTTGTGGATTTTTTTAATGTTTTCGTCGGTAACCACCTCTTTCGGGCGTCCACTGCGTTCACCGTCCTCCGTGCTCATTTCACCACGCTTCAATTTTGCATAGCAATCAATTATTGTTGATTTCCCTGGGGCAGAGTCCGGAAACTCATTATGAAGCCATGTTTTTGCCCCCACCGTATTTTTTCCCTTCAGAAAACAGTATTTTATCAAAACACGAAATTCCTTTTTTTTCATTTTTTCACAATAAAAAAAGTTACTTCAAAAAACTTGCTTTATCTCTCAAACTAATTGACTTACAGACGTCAAATTTTGACACGAAACATTTGAAGTTTGGTACTATATAAAAACAAGTATATACAGCAGTAAATTCGGCCGGGCCGAATTTTAAATACCCACCACCATGAATCAAGTATAATAGTTTACTATGAAAACTCTTCGTCGTAGTGGGTTACGTGATAATATATAGAATTGTAGAGGGTTTGATGACAAATCTTCTCCCAAACGAGCCAGCTCCCGAAGACAAACTTTAAAGATTCTACCTATGAAGACCAGATAAGATTCTGGATTTATGAGAACCAAATTTGTTTGAGTTTTAGAGAAAATATAAACATATCGTGTATATGTTGAAATTACGCCTTGATTTAAAATCTTAAATCTGTAGATTTTTCCACATTTATTTAAATACGATGAGTAAAATCTGGAACTTTTACTTTCAGTTTGAAGCAATTTTCATGATCAGTGCGCCTGCTATACCCTGAAAGAAGTGTTTTCTTTTTTGAGAAACGTAATTTTAAACAAGCAAAGTTTTCTTTTGACACAAATTTTAGATACAATCGTTGAATAAACGTAAACACTTTATAAGAAAAAGAAATTTCGTTTGTCTAAATGGGGGTTATACCAAAAAATGGACCGATATACCTCAATTTCGGCACTCTTATTTGTGGTCTAAAAATACCTCTAGATTTCGAATTTCAGGCAAATCATGTAATAAATACAGTTTATTGTAGCTCAAGAAAGTGGATGGTAAAGGGGATGGTAAATATAGTTTCTAGAAGCCCAAGAAGCAAAATGGGACATCGGTCTATATGAGGGCTATACCAAAAAATGGACGGATACGGACCATTTTCGGCACACCTTTTTATGGTTCCAAAAGAACTCTAGATTTTCAATTTCAGGAAAATCGGATAGAAAATATTGTTTCTAGAAGCCCAAGAAGCAAAGTCGGGAAATCAGTCTCTATGGGGCTATATGAAAACATGGACCGATGAGCACCATTTTCGGCACACCTTTTTATGGTCCTCATATACCTCTAGATTTCCAATTTCAGGCAAATCGGATGGTAAATATAGTTTCTAGAAGCCCTAAAAGCAAAATCGGTATATCGGTCTATATGGGGGCTATACCAAAACATGTACCGATGAGCACCATTTTCGGCACACCTTTTTATGGTCCCCAAATACTTCTATATTTCCAATTTCAGGCAAATTGGATAAAAACTACGGGTTTTATAGACTCCAAAACTCCAAATCGGGAGGTTGGTTTACATGGGGGCTACAACAAAACATGGACCGATGCGGACAATTTTCGACACACCTCTGTATGGTCCCAAAATACCTTTAGATTTTCAATTTCATACAAATCGGATAGAAAATACTGTTTCTAGACGTGTAACAAGCAAAATCGGGAGATCGGTCTATATGGGGGCTATACCAAAACATGGACCGATATGGACCATTTTCGACACACCTCTTTATAGTCCCACAATACCTCTAGATTTCCAATTTCAGGCAAATCGGATGGTAAATATAGTTTCTAGAAGCCCAAGAAGCAAAATCGGGAGATCGGTCTATAAGGGGGCTATATCAAAACATGGACCGATACGAACGATTTTCGACACAGCTCCTTATGGTCCTAAAATACCTCTAGATTTTCAATTTCAGACAAATCGGATAGAAAATACTGTTTCTAGACGTATAAGAAGCAAAATCGAGAGATCGGTCTATATGGGGGCTATACCAAAACATGGACCGATACTCACCATTTTTGGCACACCTCTTTATGGTCATAAAATACCTCTAGATTTCAAATTTCAGGCAAATTGGATAAAAACTACGATTTCTATAAGCCCAATACCCCAAATCGGGAGGTCGGTTTATATGGGGACTATATCAAAACCAGGACCGATATGGCCCATCTTCGAACATGACCTGCCTGCAGACAAACGAGTTTGTGTAAAATTTCAGCACGATTGCTTCATTGTTGAAGACTGTAGCGTGATTACAACAGACTGACAGACAGACGGACATCGTTATATCGTCTTAGAATTTCTCCCTGATCAAGAATATATATACTTTATATAGTCGGAAATCGATATTTCGATGTGTTACAAACGGAATGACAAACTTATTATACCCCCGTCACCATTTATGGTGGTGCATTTAATACTAGCGACGCCATCTATGTGTCAGACCGGGACTTATCAGCCTACCTGTTACTATACAGAAATTTCTTTGCATGCTTTTAGGCTGTACATGTCTCCACTTGGAAATTCTATAGTATGAATTGAAGACAAAGTGCTCGCAGATATAGAATTAATGGTGCTAACCTAAAAGACACCGATCACATTCGTAATTTTAATGGAATTTGGGATCAAAACTTTCAATAAAATAAACTTTATAATTTATTGTTGCACAAATATAAAAAATGCATGACAATAAATATCACAACACAATGGTCTGAATAGTCTAATGGTGTTTTCTTTTCTTTTCTTGTAAAAAAAGCAAAAAAATAGGCAAAAGTGCGAAAAGGCTTCGAATTCTGTTGGTGCCACACATAGAGGGAAATTGCTGGCATTTTCAGCACTGCCGACAAATGAGAGTGCTGCAATTGCCCTATTTGTTCCTTTGAATTCTTTTCTGAAATGATAGCAATATTTTAGGTTGCTGACAACATTTTAAAAAAGCGCATTCTGTACAGACAAAATAAAGGCAAAGCATTTTTCAGAAAAGAAAACTCCATAGATAACCTGAAAATAAATCGGGCTGCCACATTAACCTAAATAACAAAAGAAATAAATTACTTAAAGGTATTACCCCTTAAACAGAAAGTTCCAAATATGCCTAACTGGACAGGCGAAAATCCGATGTTATTTTGGGCTACACCTACCCCGAACAGGTTAAATCATTCTTTGAATGATCTTTCGTTATTTCGTAATGAGATAGATGGCGCAGTCTGCTCGCATTATGAAAGTCCAACACCAAATACAAAACGATTTAATAGCTATTGTATATAGCTTGGACTCAAATCATATTTAGTAATAGGCACCATTTTTTTAAGTCAGAGATGGAAACTGAGATCGCACTAGATTATGGTAAAATCAAATCTGTTAAAAATGTATAAGTCGGTTATAATCTTAGCCAGCAACCTTAAAGAATTCTACGTTACGCATCTACCATTTAAGTTCATTTAGGTGCTTTAAGCATTTTATGTAAAATTTTATTATACCCACCACCATAGGATGGGGGGTATATTAACTTTGTCATTCCGTTTGTAACACATCGAAATATTGCTCTAAGACCCCATAAAGTATATATATTCTGGGTCGTGGTGAAATTCTGAGTCGATCTGAGCATGTCCGTCCGTCCGTCCGTCCGTCCGTCCGTCTGTTGAAATCACGCTAACTTCCGAACGAAACAAGCTATCGACTTGAAACTTGGCACAAGTAGTTGTTATTGATGTAGGTCGGATGGTATTGCAAATGGGCCATATCGGTCCACTTTTACGTATAGCCCCCATATAAACGGACCTCAAAATTTGGCTTGCGAGGCCTCTAAGAGAAGCAAATTTCATCCGATCCGGCTGAAATTTGGTACATGGTGTTAGTATATGGTCTCTAACAACCATGCAAAAATTGGTCCACATCGGTCCATAATTATATATAGCCCCCATATAAACCGATCCCCCGATTTGGCTTGCGAGGCCTCTAAGAGAAGCAAATTTCATCCGATCCGGCTGAAATTTGGTACATGGTGTCAGTATATGGTCTCTAACAACCATGCAAAAATTAGTCCACATCGGTCCATAATTATATATAGCCCCCATATAAACCGATCCCCCGATTTGGCTTGCGAGGCCTCTAAGAGAAGCAAATTTCATCCGATCCGGCTGAAATTTGGTATATGGTGTTAGTATATGGCCTCGAACAACCATGCAAAAATTGGTCCACATCGGTCCATAATTATATATAGCCCCCATATAAACCGATCCCCCGATTTGGCTTGCGAGGCCTCTAAGAGAAGCAAATTTCATCCGATATGGCTGAAATTTGGTACGTGATGTTAGTATATGGTCTCTAACAACCATGCAAAAATTGGTCCACATCGGCTAATAATTATATATAGCCCCCATATAAACCGATCACCAGATTTGACCTCCGGAACCTCTTGGAAGACCAAAATTCATCTGATTCAGTTGAAATTTGGTACGTGGTGTTAATATATGGCCTCAAACTCCCATGCAAAAATTGGTCGATATCGGTCCATAATTATATATAGGCCCCATATAAACCGATCCCCAGATTTGACCTCCAGAGCCCCTTGGAAGAGCAAAATACTTCCCATTTGGTTGAAATTTGGTACGTGATGTTAGTATATGGTATCCAACAACCATGCAGGAATAAGAAGTTTTAAGATACCACAACCCAAGTAATTCGATTGTGGATGACAGTCTTTCGTAGAAGTTTCTACGCAATCCATGGTGGTGGGTACATAAGATTCGGCCTGGCCGAACTTGCGGCCGTATATACTTGTTTTTTTTTTTTTTTTATTTTTATCCACAAAATGAAGGACGAAATTTCTTTACAGTAGAAATGTAGAAATTACATCCAGGAATATTTAAAATTAGCAAACATGTACGGAAATTTACGAATTCACGGCGGTGAAAAGAGAAACGTATCTTCATATGAAAAAACAGCAAATTACATGAATTCAATTTACTATTAATCTTGCTATAAAAAAAAAAAACAAGTATATACAGCAGTAAGTTCGGCCGGGCCGAATCTTAAATACCATGAATCAAGTATAATAGTTTCCTTTGAAAATTTCAGGGGGGTTTGATGACAGATATTTACCCAAGCAGATCAGTTCAACCAGTACACAGATAAATGTAAAGATTTTACATATGAAGACTAGATCAGATTCTGAATTTATAAGAACCCTTTTTTGTTTGAGTTTTAGAGGAATCGTTAACATCTCTTGTAAGTGTGCACGAAAATGATGAAATAACGCCTTGGTTTGAAATCTATAATCTGTGGATTTTCATCCCAATTAAAATTTGCATTCATGGAGGCCTTACCAAATGGACCGATAAAACTAAATCATATACACTATTTATGGTTCTAAAATGCCAGTATATTTGCAATTTGTGGCAAATCGGATAAAAACTACAATTTCTAGAAATCCTAGGAGTTAAATCGGGAGTTCAGTGTAATGGGGACTATACCAAAACATGGAAGGATACACACAGTATTCAGCACATTTAATTGTAGTTCTATCATCTAGACCTCAAATCGGAGGGCCGGTTTATAAGGGGGCTATATCAAAAACTGTACCGATACACAATATATTCGGCACACCTCTTTATGGTCCTAGAATACCTCTAGAATTCCAATTTCAGGCAAATTGGATAAAAACTACGGATTCTAGAAGCCAAAGAAGTAAAATCGGGAGATCGGTTTATATGGGGGCAATATCAAAACATGGACCGGTACTCACCATTTTCGGCACACTTCTTTAATGTCCTGAATACTTCTAGATTTCAAATTTCTGGTAAATTGGATTAAAACTACGGATTCTAGAAGCCCAAGAAATAATATCAGGAGATCGGTCTATATGGGGGCTATATCAAAACATGGACCAATACACCCTATTTTCGCAACACCTCTTTAAGGTCCTAGAATACCTCTAGATTTCCGATGTGAGGGATATTGGGTTAAAATTACGGATTCTAGAAGACCAAGAAGTAAAATCGGGAGATCGGTCTATATGGCGGCTATATCAAAACATAGACCGATACTCACCATTTTCGGCACACGTCTTTAGGGTCTTAGAGTACCTTTAGATTTCAAATTTCAGGCAAATTTGATTAATACTACGGATTCTAGAAGCCCAAGAAATAAAATCGGGAGATCGGTCTATATGGGGGCTATATCAAAACATGGACCGATACACCCCATTTTCGACACACCTCTTTATGGTCCTAGAATACCTCTAGATTTCCAATTTCAGGCAAATCGAATAGAAAATACACTTTCTAGACGCCCAAGAAGCAAAATAGGGAAATCGGTCCATATGGGGGCTATACCAAAACATGGACCGATAGGCACCATTTTCGGTACACTTTTTGATGGTCCTAAAATACTTCTAGATTTCCAATTTCAGGCAAATTGGATAAAAACTACAGTTTTTATAAGCCCAAGACCGCAAATCGGGAGGTCGGTTTATGTGAGGACTATATCAAAACTTGGACCGTTATAGCCTATCTTCGAACTTGACCTGCCTGCAAACAAAAGACGAATCTGTGCCACATTTCCGGATGATAGCTCTATTATATAGAGTTGTGCGAGTGTGAGTGAAATTTCACCCACACTCACGCACATTCACGAAGTCAAATATTTATTCACGTACGCTCATGCATGATGAGTGTCGTAGCCACTCACAGTCACGCACATTCACGAAATGAAAAGCAGTAATCACGCACGAAGTACTTTTAAAGACTCACGCTAACGCACGATTCACGACAATTCACGTGACTCACGACAAATTCACGAGGCTCACGACATTTTCCCATCGGGAATGAACAAGGGTAACAAAATTCATAAATAAAATATACTTCGACAGCTACATCAATTTCAGTTAACATACGAGTATTGATTTTTTTCGTGAGCGTGATTTTGCAAAAATTTTATTCACGCACATTCACGATTCGATTTTATTACTCACGCACCCTCACACACGACATATTTGTTTTTGTCCCCTTCAGGCACATTCACGAGAGTTGCTTCAGATATTATTCACGACTGAATCACGTGTGTCACTATAATTTCGTGTCACGGGCACACCTCTAAGACGGACATGCTTATATCGTGTTAGAATTTCACCCTGATCAAGAATATATATAAAGGGTGGTTAAATTGTAAGGGTCTATGTTGAATGTGAACCACACCTACACGCCAAGTTTTTTTTTCCGAATTTTATTTGACATTTCAGACTTACTCAATTTGAACCATGGACGTCGTGAATGGGCAGAATGGTTCCAAGAAATTGCAACAGTGGATGATCAATTTTCAAAGAAAATCATCTTCAGTGATGAGGCACATTTTCACCTCAGTGGAGTCGTCAATAAGCATTTGGGCGAATGAGAATTGTTAAGGGTTTTGGGGAATTTAAACCCTTTGTGAATATAAACTTAGACAGTTTTATAAATGACTTAAATTTGAGTGAATGTCGCAATATCTGGCAACTACATTACCAGGTTTATTGCAAATTACAGTGTCCGAGGTGACACTTGATTATAATCGAATTTTATATAAAATCTGTGATGGGACACAGATCAACAAATCCACTGGAATATGGGGGTAAATTTGAGCCACGGGATTGTGGGATATTACCTTTTTGTGCAACCAAAAAAATTATAAAAAAAATGCTCCTTTTCAGAATCAACTTACATATGTATTGGTTTTATTTTAATGTAGCAGGGGGACGATGTGGTTTGGTTAACTGCTGAGACTAAAAAGAGATCTCAATCTATGTCGTTATTTGACAGGTCAACTCGCTGGACTATAAAATTGAGTAACAAATGAGTAAAAAGAGACCGCCACATTTAACATCTGTCCGACAATAGAAGGAGAAAGACTATATTACAGTGGATAATTTTCAGATACAGAATGATTCAAATTCATAAAATTCTTAATAATATCTAATATATACAAAATCCATAAAATTTCCAAATTCACAAACTTTCCAAATTCATAAAATTGCAAAATTCATCAAATTACAAAAATTAATAAAAATTAAATGAAAAATTAGAAGTTATAAAAATGTGAAAACGTAACTTAAGAAAATTGAATGAAATATTCAAAAAAAGTTTTAATTGCAGTAAACATCCTGCCCCTCTTGGCCAATATTGGCCAAAAGAAAAAGTGGTAATCAAAGTGTGTTTTCGAGGCATTCCAAAGCTCGGATTGCGATTCTGATACATCTTTGTGGGCTAGCATGATATTTACGTGGATGTGTTTGATTTCGTCGTTTTTGTCGCCGTTGCTGATGAGAATTGGTTGATGTTTGTCGTTGTTCAGAATTCTGTTGATTTTTGGGCCTACGAGGACGAGCATGATTTTGCGTTTCATTTCGGTTCGATGGTCTTGGCTGAATTCTTGCAGCAATGGGAAGATGGAGAAGCGTATTATGTGCATGACCGCAGACCTGACATAAATCGGGAGATGTGCAACCTGATGCGTCGTGGGATCTGGCCAGACAATTCATACAATATCCATGTTGTCGTACTGCTCGCCGTCTGTCCTTAATGCTCATTGCCAAAAATTTTCTGCAATATTTTATGGGATGATACTTACGGCAAATGAGACACTGGTGAATATTAGAATTTCTAGGAGCCCTATAAAAGCAATATTTGGTTTTTGTGTGAGTTGATAGAAATATATTGTAAGGTATGGCGACTGATTCTGTAAGCTTTTTGGTTGAGATGGTGAAAGGAGATTTGAAGGTATTTCATTATACAAAGGAATTGTTTTTATATACGAGAAAGGTTTTTTTTTTTTGAATGTACGAGAAAAAAAATACATTACTTTTTCGAGGAGGGTGGCTCCGAGGGGAATATGCATAGTTTTGTAATAGCCCTGGTTATTATGCCCAATTTTGTGCGAATATCCGCCACTCTAACGTGGCCGTCTTTCCCTGGATATATTCGTTTAATTCGGCCTAACCGCCACTCACAAGGAGAAAGCAATTCATCCTTAACAACGACTAGCTGTCCAACAGTCACATCTTCGTTCTCATTTTGCCACTTATGTCGCCGATGGAGCTCCTTCAAATACTCGTCTTTCCATCGACGAGCGAATTGATGTTGTAGACATTTGAGCTTGTCCCATCTGTCGACAAATGTGATCTCTTCCAAAGGAGATTCCGGAAAAGCTATTAATGGGGCACCTCTGAGGAAGTGGCCAGGGGTTAAGGCCAATATTTCATGGGGGTCATCGGTCATGGGAGATAGTGGCCGAGAGTTCAAGACAGCTTCTATACGCACAAGTAGTGTAGAGAACTCTTCGAACGTGTATTTGTAATTTTGTGACACTTTGCGAAAATGGGTTTTAAATGACTTGACTCCTGCCTCCCAGATTCCTCCCATATGGGGGGCATTTGGAGGAATAAAGGACCAATTAAAACCGTGGGATGCATATTTTTCAGTAATGTCCTTAGAAGACGATTGTATAAATTGTAAGAAGTCATTTCGTAGTTTTTTTTCGGCACCAATGAAGTTGGTACCATTATCGGAAAAGAGTTGTTTGGGAAGACCCCTTCGGCCAACAAACCTGGTGAAGGCTGCCAAAAAGGAATTGGAGGATAGGTCAGAACATAATTCGAGATGCAAAGCTTTCGTACTAAAGCAGACAAATATGCAGACATATCCTTTGTGATATGCTGCTTGACGAATTATCGAGGTCTTTATAGAAAAAGGACCCGCGAAATCTAAACCTGTGATATTGAACGGCAAGGAGAAAGAGCTTCGTTCTGTTGGGAGAGCAGCCATAATTTGAGACTGCGTCTTTTGCTTGTATATAATACAAGTCTTACAATTTCGTATGCATTTTTTGATATTAGATCGCAGCCGTGAAATATAATATTCTTGCCTTATTGTTCTTATCATGAGAGAGTGTTCTGCATGCATGAGAAGATCATGTATAAATGATATAAATAATTGAGAAAATTTAGATTGAACAGGCAGAATAATTGGATATTTCTCATTATATGAAAGATCTGCATTTACTAATCGTCCATTGACCCGTATAATGTCGTTTTCATCAATAAAAGGATGTAGGGGAAAAAGGGAACTTTTCTTGTTAACATTTTTCAAATTTTTTAATGAGTGGTACTCTTGTGCATAATAATGTCTTTGTGTTAAAGAAATAAGTCTTATTTTGACGAAATTAAATTCTTGGGAAGAAATTTTGTCGGTTTCAACGTGGGGGTAGTTGAAACTTTTTGATAATTTTGAGAGAAATCTGAAAATATAACAAATAACACGAATCGCCTTGTCCCATTTTGAAAATCGATCTAATATTTCAAATTCCTCATTAAAATTGTGGAACACAATAACTTTTTTCATTTCGGGGGGATTTTCAAACGATATTGTGGACTTTGGCCACTCCTCGGGGGGGTTTAGTAGCCACATGGGACCATGCCACCATAAGGGGTTATTTACTAGATCTAGTGAGCTGCACCCTCGTGACCCCAAATCAGCTGGATTGTCCGAGGAACGCACATGTCGCCAGGAGCAATTGCCAACATTACGAATAATTTCTGCGGTCCTGTTCGCCACATAAGTTTTCCATGTACTTGGTGGTTTTTCCAACCACCCCAATACAATGGTAGAATCGCACCAAAGAAATAAATCATTACTATGAATTGGGAGTGATGAGATGATTTGTTTTGCCAATTTGGAGAGGAGAAGGGCTCCGCAAAGTTCCAATCTTGGAAGACTTATTGGATCTATCGGGGCAACTTTAGTTTTTGACACAAGAAGATTACACTGGACTGAATTTTGATTATTAAAACGTAAATAAATGGTAGCACAATATGCCTTCTGCGAGGCGTCACAGAAGCCATGTATTTGAGTTTGCACTTGAGGGGAAAAGTAAATATATCGAGGAATTTTGATATGTGGTAACTGGGATAAATCTTGAACGAATTGGTTCCATTTTAACAATGACGAGGGCTTTACATTTTCATCCCAGTCTGTTCCCTCTAACCATAGCTGCTGTAAAATCAATTTTGCTTGGACAATGATTGGGGAAATCCATCCAGCAGGGTCAAAAAGTTTTGATGCAGCGGACAATATTTGTCTTTTGGTTATTTGCTCAGAGGGAGAAATTACATCAATTTGGTAAGAAAACTGATCAGTGAGAGCGTTCCATTGAATGCCCAGTGTTTTCGCAGAGCTGGTCTCATTGAATTTGAGAAAATTTGAATCTAATAGACAATCCTTTGGGACAGAATTTAACACCTCAGGGGTATTTGAGGTAATCTTTTTTATAGGAAAGCCCGCTGAATTGAGTAGGGCTCTTAATTGACAGAGGGAGTCAATAGCAGAATTTATGTCATGTCCTCCAGAGAGGATATCGTCAACATAAATTTCCTTTTGAAGAATTCGAGATGCTGCGGGATGGGTTTCCGCTGAATCGTAAGCCAACTGCAATAAAGTTCTTATTGCTAAAAATGGGGCTGAATTAACACCGAATGTTACGGTTTTAAGAGCATAGTCCTTGATAGGACTTGTAGGATCTGGTCGGAAAAGAATCCTTTGGAAATTGGTGTCAGTGGGGTGTACCAGTATTTGGCGGTACATCTTTTCGATGTCGCCGGAAAATACGTATTTGTACAAACGCCAATTCAAAATTAAAGTCGAGAGATCTAATTGAAGGGATGGACCAACATGCAATGTATCATTGAGTGAATTTCCTGAATATGTTCGCCTGGAGGCATTAAAAACCACCCTTACCTTTGTGCTGCGGCTGTCGGGCTTCAGCACAGCATGGTGGGGGAGGTAGTATGAATTAAAAACGCCATTTTCTATCATCTCTTTTGAAGATACTTCTTCCATATGGCCAAGGGATATGTACTCTTTTAATATGTTTTGGTACGAATTCGCCAATTCAGGATTTCGTTTGAGAGACTGTTCCAATCGTATGAATTGTATTAATGCAATAGGATGAGAAGGACCCAATGGAATATTTCGTGGGTATTCCGATTTAAAAGGGAGTTTGACAATATAGCGTCCACTAGAATTACGAGTCGTTGTTTGTGTGAAAAAGGATTCACAATACTCATCGTCGTCGGATATAGTTTTTTGGGTAGCGATTTCTTCCTGTTCCCAAAACAATCTAAGTTGTTTCAACAATGGGTCTTCGGAAGTTTCAGTGGCTCCAATGGAAAATTTCGAAGATTTTCGAGTTTCAAGGGGTCCACTTATAATCCAGCCGAATATGGTGGCTTGTGCCAAAAGGGAATTTGACAATTGTTTTACACCATCTAAAAGTAATTTTGGGATGACGTTGCTACCAATCAACAAGTCTACAGGACCGGGAGAGAAAAAATTTGGATCTGCCAGGTTCAAATTAGAAATTTCGCTCAAATCATAGTCAGATTTTGATACAACAAAATTCGGCAATAATCTCGTTATTTTAGGCACAACAATCGCTTGAACGACGAGAGTACAATCATGGTTTGGAGAATATAATGTGAGGTGACACAGAGAATTGGAATGCGCAACGACATTACCGCCCATACCCCGAATTTCAAAACTTTTTGGTTCTGTTGGAAGCGATAAACGTTGCTGTAAACGTCTAGAAATAAAGGTTTTTTCAGAACCTTGGTCAAGGAATGCGCGAGCGCTGAATGTGTCTCCATTGTGGGTAATGGACACGATTGCTGTTGGCAAAAGAGTATTTTCTGAGAGTTGGTTATTGTTTGAGATGTAATGAGCTGAAGTGCGAGTGACGTTTTGGTCTGATACATGATTAGAAGTTGATGGTTGTTCAATTGCCTGATTTGTATTTACTGTGGCTGTGGAGTTTGATGGAGGTTTAGGTGGAGATGATTTACTGTTCGAATTAGAAAAATGCAAAAGTGTGTGGTGATTTTTGTTGCATGTTGTGCAAAGAAATTTGCTTTTACACTCGTTACGCACATGAGTATAAGAGAGGCAATTCAAACAGATTTTATTATCACGTACAAAATTGCTTCGAGCTTGAGCATTCATATTGAGAAATTGCTGGCAATTTTTGAGGGGGTGACTCATCTGACACATTTTGCAAGGGAAGTTTGATTGGCTTTCAGTGTTAAAGGCATGGACATCTGACTCAGGTCTTTTACGACATGTCGATTTGACACCCTGAATGCTGTTGAGCCTTTCTACTACTTCGTATCGGTTAGACAGAAACGTGTCCATTTGCTTCCAGCTTGGAAGATCTCTGTGAGATTTTAAAGATTGTTCCCACAATGAAAGGGTTTCATGGGGAAGTTTTGTAGAGCACACATATACGAGGATTGGATCCCAATCCGATGTAGAAATTTGCTGGGCTTTTAAAGCAGCAAGACAATCATTTATCGTGGCTTGAATGTCCTGAAGAGCTTCGCTGCTCTCGGACGAAATAGGTTTTAAATTGAGGAGAACCTTTAATTGGTTATCGACCAAAATGCGTCTATTCTCGTATCGAGATCTTAACGCTTCCCAGGCCAGCGAAAAGTTTTCTCCGCATAGCCTATATTTTTTAACAATGAGCGCAGCTTGTCCTCTAGTTTTTAGCCTAAGGTGGTACAATTTCTGTACTGCAGAGAGCTTGGGATGTTCTCCATAAACCGCGGAGAACATATCCCTGAATGAGGGCCATTCTTCATAACTTCCATAAAAAATTTCTGTGTCACAAGGTGGCACTTTTAGACAAGGAATTGAGCTTGATACTTGGTTTTCAATCAAAGTGGTGGAAGGAGTTATAAGGGCTTTTTGGGCGTCTAAAATCTTAGATTTACATGACAGAAAATCGTGTGTACATTTGGAATATTTTTCCCTGGAAGATTCTAATATTCCCTGTTCAGTTTTCGGATCCGTACTTAAACAGAGTTGTTTGTACGATTTTTGAAGTGCAGCCCATCTTTCATCAAGTTCTTGAAGAGCTATCTCAAGGCGTGAGTCAGATAGATCTTCTGCCCTGATATCGCCGAAATTTGCACAGAATGTTACCAAATTATCGGAATCGAATATGAATTCACTCATATCGATGGCGTAAAATGTATGAAAACCAAAATATATTTCCCAATAACTCAAATCCAATAGTGATTTGAAATGGAGACAAACGAAATTTCGGAGAATAATATTGGCTTTTTATTTGTATAAAAACAATATTTTCATAAAAAACGTGAACCAAAAAATGATAAAAAAACGGGTTTTGAGAAAAAGGTTTCAATTGTCAACAATGGACAAAAATCATCGATTATTAACGATTTCCATATATTATGTATATTTTTCCAAAAACACGAGAATTCATAAATATATGATAAAATAGAAATGAGTAAAACGTAAATCAAAAAATCGTGAAAAAACGTTTTTGAGAAACAGGTTTCAGTTTTCGAAAAAACAGGTTTCAGTTTTCGAAAAAAAAAACCATCGATTGTGAACGAGGTTCGTATATATATTTTTTCAAAAATATAAAAATCAATAAAATGTGATTAAAACTTGTAATAAAATAGATTAATAAAATTCAATCACAAATGTTTAAAAAAATTCGTTTACGAGAAAGGGGACTCAGTTTTCAACAAAATTCTTTAAAACCATCGTTTGTGGTCGATGTCCATATAAAATATATATATTTTTAAAATATAAAAATTGTAAATATGTAATAAAATACATATAAAAAATATCCAACAAGTATATATATATTTTTTTAATTCGTATTTCGAGTGAAATTTGTCCTTCACAAACCACTGTGTTGCAAACAAATTGACTTAACTGTTCCCAGTTGTAATTTCACTTTGGAAACAACTGTTCCCAGTTTGCAAATGTTAATGAATTATAAATATGAAAGATATTTTATGTGTTTCTGTAATTATGTTTGATAAAATCGCTGTTATGATTTTTTGTGTTAAAAATATGTTTTCTTCTATCGCTTGTATTCTTGTGTATGAGATATTTCAATAAATTAATTTATAGTGAGAGTAATATTTTGTACATAACATTAGCGAGTTCACAAACCAAACCGATAAACTTGCTCACTCTTTTCTGTTTATTTCGTTTTCACAAATCGCTGTTGTGATTTTTTTTATGTTAATGGCGAGAGGGAGTATAACACTTGACTTGTTAATAACATTAATTATTGGTTCGATAGTTTTAAAGACACAGATTTGTCATTGAAAAAATCGAAAACCAAATGGAGTTGTTGTATATATATATTAATGTTATCAAGTAAAAATTGATATGTAGAGAAATATATGTGGACTGTAGTTTTTTGTGAATTTATGTTAAAAAATGTGAGACTTACGTTTAATAAAATGTACTGCTCTGTAGATTTGTGAGGGGGTTCTTGAGATGAATGATTTTGTTTTGGAAATTGAGAACAGTTAAAATTTTGTAGCAAGAGATTTTGGCGGGACAACAATAAACGATTATATCAAATATTTGTTGTCCCCCATGCACTTTTACACTTAAATGTCCAAATCAAGGCACAGATATATAAATGGAATCAAAAAATTTTATTCACTTTGTTGGAACAAAAAAACTGAGTTTGTGAAAGAAACACTTTAGATATCGTTTGACTCTTAGAACGAGTTTCTTATTTTTTCTTTAATATTAACACGTAAATATCAAAAATATTATTCCTTCACTATTCTCACTGGCTTAAATTGCGATTTACAGTAATGATAAAACGTGTTTAACAAGAGTTGTCAAACATGACTGCGTTGCAATTTTTTGGGAAGCTTAGGTTGCCAGATCACTAGGAAGGCTCGAATGGACCATGTTAAGGGTTTTGGGGAATTTAAACCCTTTGTGAATATAAACTTAGACAGTTTTATAAATGACTTAAATTTGAGTGAATGTCGCAATATCTGGCAACTACATTACCAGGTTTATTGCAAATTACAGTGTCCGAGGTGACACTTGATTATAATCGAATTTTATATAAAATCTGTGATGGGACACAGATCAACAAATCCACTGGAATATGGGGGTAAATTTGAGCCACGGGATTGTGGGATATTACCTTTTTGTGCAACCAAAAAAATTATAAAAAAAATGCTCCTTTTCAGAATCAACTTACATATGTATTGGTTTTATTTTAATGTAGCAGGGGGACGATGTGGTTTGGTTAACTGCTGAGACTAAAAAGAGATCTCAATCTATGTCGTTATTTGACAGGTCAACTCGCTGGACTATAAAATTGAGTAACAAATGAGTAAAAAGAGACCGCCACATTTAACATCTGTCCGACAATAGAAGGAGAAAGACTATATTACAGTGGATAATTTTCAGATACAGAATGATTCAAATTCATAAAATTCTTAATAATATCTAATATATACAAAATCCATAAAATTTCCAAATTCACAAACTTTCCAAATTCATAAAATTGCAAAATTCATCAAATTACAAAAATTAATAAAAATTAAATGAAAAATTAGAAGTTATAAAAATGTGAAAACGTAACTTAAGAAAATTGAATGAAATATTCAAAAAAAGTTTTAATTGCAGTAAACAAGAATCCAAGAGTGATTGTCGAAAAACCAATGTACACAGAAAAAAATTCACGAAAATTTTTCCAATTAAAATCTTAATTGAGTTTTGAAAAATATCCAATTAAAAATTTAATTGATTCAACAATTTATGTAATTAAAATAAAAATCAATCACACAAATTAATAGTATCAATTAAATATTTAATTGGATCAATTAATTTTTTAATTGGCTGTCAATTATTTTTTTAATTGACACTATCATTTCTGTGTTTGAAGACATTTCAATAAAAAAATTAATTGGATCAATTAATTTCGTGATTGAATCAGAAAAAAATTTTTTTGTGTGTACCCACAAAGAGTGACTGTGACTGTTTGGTGTGGTTTATGGACTGGCGTCATCATCGGGTCGTATTTTTTCCAAAATGAGGCCGGTCAGGCAGTTACTGTGAATGGTGTTCGCTATCGTGAGATGATAACGAACTTTTTATGGCCCGAATTGGAAGATATGGATGTGGACGATATGTGGCCACTTGCCACACAGCTAACGAAACAATGGCTCTTTTGCGCAACAAATTCAATGGTCGTGTTATCTCTCGTAATGGCGATGTCAATTGGCCGCCAAGATCATGAGATTTGACACCGTTGGACTTTTTTCTTTGGGGTTATTTGAAAGAAAAGGTGTACGTCGATAAGCCATCAACAATTCAAGAGCTAAAGGATGAGATAATTCGGCATAGAACCTCCATATGCCTCAGCATCAGCGAAAATTTGGACCATCGGATGAAGGTGAACCACCGAGGTCGCGGCGCCCATTTGGCCGATATTTTGTTCCATACATAATTGAGTAATACCAATATATCATAATAAAATAAAATTACAATAATTTCCTAAATAGTTTGTGTTTTATTCAAAATCAACATCGGCCCTTGAAATTTTAACCACCCTTTACATTATATAGTCGGAAATCGATATTTCGATGTGTTACAAACGAAATGACAAACATATTATACCCCCGTCACCATTCTATGGTGGTGGGTATAAAAATGTGTTCACAGACAGACAGACAGACGGACATGGCTATATCGACTCGGGGCCGATGGTGAGCAATATTGCCAAAGAGACACCACATGTCTATCTCGTCCCCTTCTGGGTGTTGCAAACATACACAGAAAAAAATTTCACGAATAATTTTCCAATTAAAATTTTAATTGAATTTGAAACAAGTATATACAGCACTAAGTTCGGCCGGGCCGAATCTTAAAAACCCACCACCATGAACCAAATATTAGGGTTTCCTTTGAAATTTCAGGAGGGCTTGAGGACTTGAGGACACATCCCGAAGATAAATTGAAAGATTTCACCTATGAGGACTATATTAGACTCTGGATTTATAAGAACCATTTTTGTTTGAGTTTTAGAGGAATCTCTTGTAAGTGTGCAAGAAAATTATAAAATAACGTCTTGATTTGAAATCTTAAATCTGTAGAAGTAAAATCTGGAAATTTTACATTGAGTTTCAAGCAATTTTCATGATCAGTGCGCCTTCTACACCCTTAAGAAGTGAAGTCGGTCTATATGGAAGCATTACCAAAGGGACCGATAAAAACTTAATCCGATATTTACAATTTCAGGCAAATCATATAAAAACTACGGTTCGGCACACCTCTTTATGACCCGAAAATACCTCTAGATTTCCAATTTCAGGCAAATAGGATAAAAACTTCGGATTCTAGAAGCCCAAGAAGTAAAATCCGGAAATCGGTCTATATGGGGGCTATACCAAAATATGGACCGATACTCACCATTTTCGGCACACCTCTTTATGGTCCTCAAATACCTCTAGATTTCCAATTTCAGACAAATTGAATAAAAACTACGGTTTCTATAAGCCCAAGACCCCAAATCGGGAGGTCGTTTTATATGGGGACCATACCAAAACATGGACCGATACTCACAATTTTTGGCACACGTATTTGTGGTCGTACAATACCTCTAGATTTCCAATTTCAGGTAAATTGAATAAAAACTGCGGTTTCTGTAAGCCCAAGAAGTAAAATCAGGAGATCGGTCTATATGGGGGCTATACCAAAATATGGACCGATACTCACAATTTTTGGCACACGTATTTGTGGTCTTACAATACCTCTAGTTTTCCAATTTCAGGTAAATTGAATAAAAACTGCGGTTTCTGTAAGCCCAAGAAGTAAAATCAGGAGATCGGTCTATATGGGGGCTATACCAAAACATGGACCGATACTCACCATTTTTGGAACACGCATTTGTGGTCTTACAATACCTCTAGATTTCCAATTTCAGGTAAGTGAATAAAAACTGCGGTTTCTGTAAGCCCAAGAAATAAAATCGGGAGATCGGTCTATATGGGGGCTATACCAAAACATGGACCGATACTCACCATTTTTGGCACATCTCTTTATGGCCATAAAATACCTATAGATTTCAAATTTCAGGCAAATTGGATAAAAACTAAGATTTCTATAAGCCCAAGACCCCAAATCGGGAGGTCGGTTTATATGGGGACTATATCAAAACCTGGACCGATATAGCCCATCTTCGAACTTGACCTGCCTGCAGACAAAAGACGAGGTTGTGCAAAATTTCAGCACGATTGCTTCATTATTGAAGACTGTGGCGTGATTACAACAGACAGACAGACAGACAGACAGACAGACAGACAGACAGACAGACGGACAGACGGACATCGTTATATCGTCTTAGAATTTCTCCCTGATCATGAATATATATACTTTATATAGTCGGAAATCGATATTTCGATGTGTTACAAACGGAATGACAAACTTATTATACCCCCGTCACCATTCTATGGTGGTGGGTATAAAAATATTCAATTAAAAATTTAATTGAATCAACAAATTTTTTAATGGAAACAAAAATCAATCACAACAATTAATAGTATCAATTAATTTTTTAATTGGATCAATTAATTTTTTAATTGACCTTCAATTCATTTTTTAATTGATACTATCATTTCTGTGATTGAAGACATTTCAATTAAAAAATTAATTGGATCAATTAATTTCGTGATTGAATGAGAAAAAAATTTTTTTGTGTGTATGCACTAACTTATAACACCCTGTTCCACAGTGTGGCGCAGGGTATAATGAGGCATAAAGATTCACTAAATTTGTGTCTCCCACAAAATAGTACAGAACTTCTTAAAAATTTAAAATTTTACCAATAATGCGCCCATCTTGAACTTCGTATGGCACTAAAGGTATTTTTGCCGTTTTCTTTCCGATTTTTTTCTTCACACTACAAAATTTTCTTTTACAAGTGAAATAATTATAATATCTAATAAATATTAAAATAATAAATTTTGTAAAATGACCCAAAATTTTCCATCCTAGTGGGATCACCGTTGTTGTTGTTGTTTTTTTTTTTTTTTTGAGTTCATATTTAATATTTGAGTGTGTGATTATACACACACATACACACACCCATATATGCGCATGATCGATTTCTATATCCAATGGATATTTGCAGCAAATTCATTCACCCAAATACAAGCATATATCTCCTCAGGCTTCTGCTAATCATTCCCATTAAATTTAATCGCATCTCGTTGGGATGATGGTCATATTATGGGCCAAAAAGGCAGTGAGAATTGGGTTAACAAAATAATAATAGCAAACCATTTTGATTTTGTGATTTTGGGGTTTTCATGAAAATTTCATTTCAATCAGAATAACGAAACCACTTCATTTGACGCTAGTAGACAAGGGAATTTAAACCGTACGATAATAATGAGGATGATGATGATGCCGATGCCGATGAATAAATAATCGAATGATAATTTATTCAATTCTTCTACAAAAGCCAACTTAAATAGAGATAAATAAAATTGAAATCAAATGATGGATAAAATGAAACGAATGAAGTGTGACATGGCAATTTGGGGGAGGAGAAGGAGCACGATGATGGTTGAGCAAATAATCGTAATGTAAAAAGAATTTAATATTTACAATTTCATTAAGCCACTAATAAGTAAGGAAATTCAATTCATTTGGAATCGATTCCATCATAATTGTTATATCATAATTAAATTATTTATTTGTAACTTTGACGACATAGGAATAGAGGAAATTTGAAATTCAATACAAGCAGGAATGATAAAGATGGATATTTGTGATCCATGTTAAATAATTGAACAAATGATTGTCTTTAATTTAGTGATACAAAAATAAAAAATATTGTTTATCAAAAATTTTTGAAAACTTATAATCATTTTTTTTAAATCTTCAAAATCGACTTTTGATTTTTTTTTTTGAAATGTTAATGTTGGTCAATATGGACTAACCGATTTTTGCGAGTGGCAAAAATATAACGGAACAAGTGAGTAAAGTAAAACTTCATATTGTGTGATTATATACAGTGGGGAGCAAAAGCAAGTGCATGTTTACCACTTACGAGTATGCTCTATAAAAATCGTCTATTGAGTCCAATTGCTATAAAATTTATTCCACTAACCCCCATTTTCATGAAGCTCCGTTAGTGCTACGTTAGCTAACGAACTTTTAAACCGTGATATCTACATATCTGTCATTTTGCGTATATATTCCAAATGCCAGTTAGAAACTTAACTGTTGAAAATTTTTCAGTTAAAGTTAACCGGAGAAAAGATATTTCCATTTTTCTTTCTGTTAACTGACAGTTAAAGCCTAACGGAGCTACAAGAAAATGGCCGTAAGTCTAATATACCCACCATAGAATGGGGGGTATATTAACTTTGTCATTCCGTTTGTAACACATCGAAATATTGCTCTAAGACCCCATAAAGTATATATATTCTGGGTCGTGGTGAAATTCTGAGTCGATCTAAGCATGTCCGTCCGTCCGTCTGTTGAAATCACGCTAACTTCCGAACGAAACAAGCTATCGACTTGAAACTTGGCACAAGTAGTTGTTATTGATGTAGGTCGGATGGTATTGCAAATGGGCCATATCGGTTCCCTTTTACGTATAGCCCCGATATAAACGGACCCCCAGATTTGGCTTGCGGTGCCTCTAAGAGAGGCATATTTCATCCGATCCGGCTGAAATTTGGTACATGGTTTTAGTATATGGTCTCTAACAACCATGCAAAAATTGGTCCACATCGACCCATAATTATATATAGCCCCCATATAAGCCGATCCCCAGATTTGACCTCCGGAGCCTCCTAGAGGAGCAAAATTCATCCGATCTAAATGAAGTTTGGTACGTGGTGTTAGTGTATGGTCTCTAACAACCATGCCAGAATTGGTCCATATCAGTCCACTTTTACGTATAGCCCCCATATAAACGGACCCCCAAATTTGGCTTGCGATTGCTCTAAGAGAAGCAAATTTCATCCGATCCGGCTGAAATTTGGTTCATGGTATTATGGTCTATAACAACCATGCAAAAATTGGTCCCTATCGGTCGATAATTATGTGTAGCCCCCATATAAACCGATCCCCAGATTTGGATTCCGTAGCCTCTACGAGAAGCAAATTTCATCCGATCAAGTTGAAATTTGGAACGTGGTGTTAGTATATGACCGCTAATAACCATGCCAAAATTGGTCCATATCTGTCTATAGTTATATATAGCCGATCCCCAATCACACAAAAATTGGTTCATATCGATTCATAATCATGGTTGCCTCTCGAGCTAAAAATAATCTATCAAAATTTTATTTCTATAGAATATTTAATCAAAATTTTATTTCTATAGAAAATTATGTCAAAATTTTATTTCTATAGAACATTTTGTCAAAATTTTATTTCTGTAGAAAATTGTTTCAAATTTTATTTCTATTGAAATTTTGTCAAAATTTTATTTCTATAGAAAATTTTGTCAAAATTTTATTTTTATAGAAAATTTTGTCAAAATTTTATTTCTATAGAAAATTTTGTCAAAATTTTTTTTCTATAGAAAATTTTGTCAACAATTTTTTTCTATAGAAAATATTGTCAAAATTTTATTTCTGTAGAAAATTGTGTCAAATTTTATTTCTATTGAAATTTTGTCAAAATTTTATTTCTGTAGAATATTTAATCGGCCTTTTTATACCCTCCACTATAGGATGGGGGTATACTAACTTTGTCATTCCGTTTGTAACACATCGAAATATTGCTCTAAGATCCCATAAAGTATATATATTCTGGGTTGTGGTGAAATTCTGAGTCAATCTAAGCATGTCCGTCCGTCCGTCCGTCTGTTGACATCACGCTAACTTCCGAACGAAACTAGCTATCGACTTGGAACTTGGCACAAGTTCTTGTTATTGATGTAGGTCGGATGGTATTGCAAATGGGCCATATCGGTCAACTTTTACGTATAGCCCCCATATAAACGGACCCCCAAATTTGGCTTGCGATTGCTCTAAGAGAAGCAAATTTCATCCGATCCGGCTGAAAATTGGTACATGGTGTTAGAATATTGTCTCTAACAACCGTGCCAGGATTGGTCCATATCGGTCCACTTTTACGTATAGCACCCATATAAACGGACCCCCAAATTTGGCTTGCGATTGCTCTAAGAGAAGCAAATTTCTGCCGATCCGGCTGAAATTTGGTACATGGTGTTAGTATATGATCTCTAACAACCATGCAAAAATTGGTCCATATCGGTCAATAATTACATATAGCCCCCATATAAACCGATCCCCCGATTTGGCTTGCGAAGCTTCTAAGAGAACTATATTTCATGCGATCCGGCTGAAATTTGGTACATGGTGTTAGTATATGATCTCTAACAACCGTGCAAAAATTGGTCCATATCGGTCAATAATTATATATAGCCCCCATATAAACCGATCCCCAGATTTGTCTTGCAGAGTCTCTCAGAGAAGCAAATTTCATCCGATCCTGCTGAAATTTGGTGTATGGTGTTACTATATGGTCTCTAACAACCATGCAAAAATTGGTTGAAATCGGTCTATAATTATATATAGCCCCCATATAAACCGATCCTCAGATTTAACCTCCGGAGCCTCGTGGAAGAGCAAAATTCATCCGATTCGGTTGAAATTTGGTACGTGGTGTTAGTATATGGTCTCTAATAACTATGCAAAAATTGGTCTATATCGGTTCATAATTATATATAGCCCCCATATAAACCGATCCCCAGATTTGACCTCCGGAGTCCCTTGGAAGAACAAAATTCATCCGATTCGGTTGAAATTTGGTACGTGATGTTATTATATGGTCTCTAATTACCATGCAAAAATTGGTCCATATTGGTTCATATCTATATATAGCCCCCATATAAACCGATCGCCTGATTTGACCTCTGGAGCCTCTTGGAGGAGCAAAATTCATCCGATCTAAATGAAATTTGGTACGTGGTGTTAGTATTTGGCCGATAACAACCATGCCAAAATTGGTCCGTATCGATCTATTTTTGTGTGTAGCCCCCAGATAAACCGATCCCCAATCACAGAAAAATCACGATTGCCACTCGAGCCAAAAATAATCTACCAAAATTGTATTGCCATAGAAAATTTTGTCAAAATTTTATATTTTGTATAAAAAATTTTGTCAAAATATAATTTCTATAGAAAATTTTGTCAAAATTTTATTTCTATAGAAATTTTTGTCAAAATATAACTTCTATAGAAAATTTTGTCAAAATTTTATATTTGTATAAAAATTTTTGTCAATATTTTATTTCTTTAGGAAATTTTGTCAAAATATAATTTCTATAGAAAATTTTGTCAAATATTTATTTCTATAGAAAATTTTGTCAGAATTTTATTTCTGTAGAAAATTTTGTCAAAATGTTATTTCGATAGAAAATTTATGAAACACCTCGTAGTTGGAGAGGAATATTTTGCAAAATCTTCCAAAACATCAAGAATTCTACCAAGCAGTAAAAAATCTGCCATTTTTTTGTAGGCGCGTGTTCATAACTGTATACAGCCCCCATATAAAGCGACCCCAATATTTTAATTCTGGTTCTATAATTACCGCACAAAATTTCATATCGGTTCGTAATTATTTATTTTCTATATACACCGGTCAAGAACTGATTTAATCGAACGTATTTAATCGATCTTTCTTTTGTCTCATATACATATCCCGCATGGACTAACTTACAATTAAGAAGATGATGTTAAGAAGTTTTAAGGTGCCTTGCCATCGGCCGCAACCAAAGTAATTCAATTGTGTATTACCGTCTTTAGTAGAAGTTTCTAGGCAATCCACGGTGGAGGGAGGGTACATAAGATTCGGCCTGGCCGAACTTACGGCCGCATATATTTGTTTTCACATGGGAAATTGTATAAAACTTCTCCTAAATTAATATGAAAAGATCCATTGAAGGTATGAGGTAGACTATGTTTGTTCATAAACCATCTCACTTATCATAATATAGATTAAGGTTGACACACATACACACTTGACACACACACACCCACACGTCTTTGTCTCATCGATGGCAATAGTATGCGGTAGGAGTATTTTGCTTAAAATTTTTTACATCCATCATACATCGTACAGACTCGAAAACACACTTTAACGAAATTGTTAGAGGGGCAAACGTAACTCCATTACCCTCATAGAGGCCAATAAACTCTTAAAGTGCAAAAGTTTGTGAAAATCTCCAAAACAGTTCAACTGGGTTAGTTGAGAGGACAAGGATTGTTTGTTGCTGGGTTGATTGGTTGGTTGAGATGGATGGATTGCTTCTGTTTTTCGAAGAGTTTAGTTACTTGTTCCGATGATGGTCGGTCACGTTTCACTTAATTTGAAAATCTCATAGAGATAGACACAACAGATGAATAGTAAAGGGACATACAAAATTTGGGGAAAGGCTAAACATACGGACCGGACAGTTAGATTTTCATGATCTATTGTGTCGAAGTTTAATTCAAGTAACACTATTAATGTGTGTGTGTGTGTTTTTGTGTTTGCAAGGATGTATTGGTACCACTCAATGGACAAGATTTCGGTTCCTTGTCAGGTCCTTCTATTAAGGCTTGGGGGAAGAATGAAGGGTAATTTGTAAATGAATAAATTAACCTCTTGAGCGTGTAGACTCCTCAATCCACTATCTAGAGGAAAATTAGGTCCATAAGTATTTGTGCCGAATATGGTATGTATCGGTCCATGTTTTGATATATCCCCCATATAGGTCTATCTCTCACACACATAAAAATCAGAAAAGTGCATGAAATCTTAATTTTAATTAATATCGATGAATATAATTGAATTTTTGAAGATAATTTCATGCAAATGTGGAACGCGACAGCCGCTCAAGTGGTCAATCCGCTTAGTCCAATATTGGATTTCAATTAAATTTTAGACACTTGACGATACTACTTTTTGTACTCCTTGTAAAAAATTGCAAGTAAATTAGTATAAAACTCTGGCTTCTGGGGCCATATAAGTGCATATGGGGCGAAAGATATATATGGGGGCTATATCTAAATCCGAACATATTTCTTCCAAAATCAATAGGGTTCTTTTCTGACCCACAACAGAAACTTGTGCCAAATTTGAAGTCGAGTGGACTAAAACTGCGATCTGGACCTTGATTACATAGATGTGTTCACAGACAGATGGACGACGGACAGACGGACATGGCTATATCGACTCAGGGAACCCTGTTGTCAAAGACACCATATGTGTCTCCTTCTGGGTATTGCAAACATATGCACTACCAAGCAAAACAATAATTGGAAGTTTTTCCATACACATTTCTTTTAAAGTGCATCTCGGGATCCCCTATCGACCTTTTTCCACTTCCGATTTAGTCATTTTGGACAAATCTTAGAAAGTACGGAATTATGCCGTTTTAACTGATAATTTAACTTTTGGGCAATTAAATTTCGGAAAAAAGAATAGAAAATCAATAAAAACAAGTATATACGGCCGTCAGTTCGACCAGGCCGAATCTTATGTACCCTCCACCATGGATTGCGTAGAAACTTCTACGAAAGACTGTCATCCACAATCGAACTACTTGGGATGTGGTATCTTAAAACTTCTTAACATCGTTTTCTAAATTGTGAGTTAGTCCATACGTGGTATATATTGGACAAAAAAGTTATGTATAGGTAAGTCTACAAATAATTACGAATCGATATGGACTTTTTGCACGATACGTAGAGAGCCAGAATTGAAATATGGGGGTCGCTTATATGGGGGCTATATACAATTATGAACTTGATATGGCTATATATAACTATCGACCGATATGGACCTAGTTAGGCATGGTTGTTAACGGCCATATACTAGCACAATGCATTTCAACTGACTCGGATGAAATTTACTCCTCCAAGAGGCTCCAAAACCAAATCTCGGGATCGGTTTATATGGGCGCTATATATGTTTATCGACCGATATGGACCACTTTTCGCATGGTTGTTAAATATCATATAGTAAAACCGCGTACCAAATTTCAATCAGATCGGATGAATTTTGCTTCTCCAAAAGGCAACGGAGGTCAAATCTGGGGATCGGTTTATATGGGGGCTATATATAATTATGGACTGATATGAACCAATTCTTGCATGGTTGTTGGATACCATATATTAACATCACGTACCAAATTTCAACGGAATCCGATGAATTTTGCTCTTCCAAAAGGCACCGGAGGTCAAATCTGGGGATCGCTTTATATGGGGGCTATATATAATTATGGACCGATTTCGACCAATTTTTCCATGGGTGTTTGAGGCCATATATTAACATCACGTACCAAATTTCAACGGAATCCGACGAATATTGCTCTTCCAAAAGGCACCGGAGGTCAAATCTGGGGATCGCTTTATATGGGGGCTATATATAATTATTGACCAATGTAGACCAATTTTTGCATAGATGTTAGAGACCATATACTAACACCATGTACCAAATTTCAGCCGGATCGGATGAAATTTTCTTCTCTTTGGACTCCACAAGCCAAATCTGGGGATCGGTTTATATGGGGGCTATATCTAATTATGAACCGATGTGGACCAATTTTTGCATGATTGTCAAAAACCATATACTAATACCATGTACCAAATTTCAGCCGGATAGGATGAAATTTGCTTCTCTTATAAGCTCTGAAAGCCAAATCGGGGGATCGGTTTATATGGGGGCTATATATAATTATGGACCGATGTGGACCAATTTTTGCATGGTTGTTAGAGACCATATAGTACTACCACGTTCCAAATTTCAGCCGGATCGGATGAAATTTGCTTCTCTTAGAGGGTGTGCAAGCCAAATTTGGGGGTCCGTTTATATGGGGGCTATACGTGAAAGTGGACCGATATGGCCCATTTGCAATACCATCCAACCTACATCAATAACAACTACTTGTGCCAAGTTTCAAGTGGATAGCTTGTTTCGTTCGGAAGTTAGCGTGATTTCAACAGACGGACGGACGGAAGGACGGACGGACATGCTCAGATCGACTCAGAATTTCACCACGACCCAGAATATATATACTTTATGGGGTCTTAGAGCAATATTTCAATGTGTTACAACGGAATGTCAAAGTTAATATACCCCCCATCCTATGGTGGAGGGTATAAAAATGTATCCCAGCTGGGGTTTCAAACTGTGCCGTTTGATTTTTTCACTTCCATGGAATTTCTTTTGAGAAGGTTTGGCAAATTATGATAATTTTTAATTTTTTGTTGAGTTTTAATGGAAAAAATATATTTATACAAAAGTATATACCAAAAAAAAAAAACATAGTTATACAAAAGTATATACCAAAAAAAAAAAAAAACATAGTCCATACATACATGGTATATATTAAACTACAAAAGGGCCGATTAAATACGTACATAATTAAGTTTAAAGTTTCTATAGAAATAATATTTTGACAAAATACAATTTTGACTGGGTCGTGGTAAGATTCTGTTGCAATCACACTAACTTCCGAACGAAACAAGCTATCGACTTGAAACTTGGCACAAGTAGTTGTTACTAATGTAGGTCGGATGGTATTGCAAATGGGCCATATCGGTCCACTTTTACGTATAGCCCCCATATAAATGGACCCCCAAATTTGGCTTGCAGACCCTCTAAGAGAAACAAATTTCATCCGATCCGACTGAAATTTGGTACATGGTAGTACTAAATTGGTCCACATCGGTCCATAATTATATATAGCCCCCATATAAACCGATCCCCCGATTTGGCTTTCGGAGCCTCTAAGAGAAGCAAATTTAATCCGATCCGGCGGAAATTTGGTACATGGTGTTAGTATATCGTCTTTGACAACCATGCAAAAATTGGTCCACATAGGTCCAGAATTATATATAGCCCCCATATAAACCGTTCCCCTCTTGGAGGAGCAAAATTCATCCGATCCGGTTCAAATTTGGAACGTGGTGTTAGTATATGGCCGCTAACAACCATACCAAAATTGGTCCATATCGGTCTATAGTTATATATAGCCGATCCCCAATCACACAAAAATTGGTCCATATCGGTTCATAATCATGGTTGCCACTCGAGCCAAAATAATCTACCAACATTTTATTTTTATAGAAAACATTGTCAAAATTTTATTTCTATAGAAAATTTTGTCAAAATTTTATTTCCATAGAAAATTTTGTCAAAATTTTATATATATATATATATATATATATATATATATATATATATATATATATATATATATATATATATATATATATATATATATATATATATATATATATATATATATATATATATATATATATATATATATATATATATATATATATATATATATATATATATATATATATATATATATATATAATATATATATATATATATATATATATATATATATATATATATATATATATATATATATATATATATATATATATATATATATATATATATATATATATATATATATATATATATATATATATATATATATATATATATATATATATATATATATATATATATATATATATATATATATATATATTAAGTGTGGTTTGTCAAGGAAAGGTATCCTTTTCCTCAACAAATCTGAAAATTAAGCACTATATTATCCAATAAATCGGAAAAAGCAAACGTAGTAAAAAATTTTACCACATTAACATTTGCTAAAATGTTGGAAAATGATGTACCCTCTACGTTGGCTACCAATTTCATGTAAATTTAAGTTCTTTACTAAAAAGAAGTCTGGGAGAAGCCTGTGCAAAAATCATAAAATTATGTACCGAGTTCCCATTTATGGACAACCCTCTACTTTCAATTTAAGAAAAAAAAACGGACAAAAGGGCACCCTATCCCCACCTTCGCACCACTCCGACTTGATATCGGACTATCACGTACCCTATATTAATTTCGCAACTACTCAATGGTCTCTATAAATTCTATCGAAGTAAATAGACAAAGTTTATTTAAATTTTCCACTTCCCCAACCAGATATCGAAAAATCATATATCAATTTTAATCACCTCCTCTCACGTTCCCTGTAAATTTCAAGTACATCGGCGATGTTTAAATTTTGCTCTATTGTTTTAAAGGGACGTCACTTTCCCCGATACAATATCGACAAACACCGTAGTGAATAGCACCCCTAACCTTCCCTGAAAATTCTTAAAACTTTCCTTCAAGTGTGGGGCAAGGAAGGTTGCCTCTTCGTTCATAACCTTCCCCCACTGCTTTTGTAAATTTCAAGAAAACTTAATTTTTTTTGCAATTTTAGAGGAGGACCTCCTCCCGGACCAAATATCGAAAAGTGATGTAGCGTATCTTTTGTAAACGTTCCAGAAAATGTCAAACAAATTATAAGCCTAAAGGGGCGGCCCCTCTTCCGTCCAAATATCACAAAATCAGGTATCAACTATTAATATCGTAACCTCTCCCCAGTCCTCAAGTAATTCGGTAAAGTTTAATTGTTTCTCTGTATGTACTTAAGAGAAGCGGATGTCTCCCTATGCCCTTTTATTTTTATTAAAAAATCAGGAACCTGATATAAATTTCATAACCCGTTTTTTTCCGTAAAATTTCAGTCGGGGGAGTTTAGTTTTGTTTGTACTTTCAAAAAAAAATCGGCAAAGGGGAGGTCCCCCTCCCCGACCAAATACCGAAAAATAATGTAGCGGATTTTTGTCTAGATGCCAACCCCAACATTCAATGAAAACTTCAAGCAAATCGCATAATTTGTTCCAAGTTTCAAAAAGTAGGGCAAGGGGGAGGTCCCCCTCCCCAGCCACATATGAAATCATCATGTACTCCATATTAACTCCATAAGCTCACCACATGTTTTCTGTAAATCTCAGATAATTTAGAGAATTTTAGTTTTTTCACTGTACTTTAAAAAAGTCGAACAAAGGGGAGACCCCCCTCCGCCGCCAAATATCGAAATAAAAAGTAGCGGATCTTTGTCTAGATGCCAACCCCAATCTTCAATGAAAATTTCAAGCAAATCGGTCAACTTTGGTCTAATTTTCAAAAAGTCGGACAAAGGGGAGGTTCCTCTCCGCGACCAAATGTCAAAAAATCAGGTACCCTATTTTCAGCACATGAGTGCCCCCCACGATCTCTGAAAGTTTCAAGTAAATCGGTTCAGCCGTTTTCGCGCCAACCCGGAACATACAAACAAACAAATAAACAAACAAACAAATAAACAAACATAATTTGAATTATATATATATATATATATATATATATATATATATATATATATATATATATATATATATATATATATATATATATATATATATATTCCCCAACCCCATGCTGGAGGGTATAAAAACGATATACAACAAAAAAAAATAATTTTTTTAGAAAAATATTTAATAAAACAAAAAATCCGCTAGTGAAATTTGAACCAGCATTCTTTATTTTTTTTATCTATATATATAAAATTCAATCTATGTTTGGTTATTTGTTTGTATTTTCCGAGTTGGTTCCGAATCCGCTGACCCGATTGAAACTTTCAGAGATCGTAGGGGGCGTTCATGTGGTGAAAATAGCACCTCATTTTTTGACACATGGTCGCGGAGGGTGAACTCCCCTTTGGCGGACTTTTTGAAAATTGGACCAAAGTAGACCGATTTGCTTGAAATTTTCTTTGAACTTTATATTTCGTTATTTTGGGCGGAGGGGGACCTCCCCTTTGTTCGACTTTTTTAAAGTACAGTGAAAAAACTAAAATTCTCTAAATTATCTGAGATTTACAGAGAACATGCGGTGAGGTTATGGAATTAATATGGGGTACCTGATGATTTCATATGTGGTCGGGGAGGGGGGCCTCCCTCTTGCCCTACTTTTTGAAACTTGGAACAAAATTATGCGACTTGCTTGAAATTTTCATGGAAGATTGAAGGAGGTGTCTAGACAAAGAACGGGTACTTTATTTTTCGATATTTTGTCGGGGAGGGGGACCTCGCCTTTGCCCGACTTTTTTTAAAGAAAACAAAATTAAAGTCCTCCGACTGAAATTTTACGGAAAAACAGGGTGCGGCAATGAATGTTTGGTTGGGGAAAAATAAAAGGGCATAGGGAGACGTCCGCTTCTCTTAAGTACATGCAGAGAAACAATTAAACTTTACCGAGTTACTTGAAATTTACAGAGGACTGGGGAGAGGTTACGATATTTATAGTTGATACCTGATTTTGTGATATTTGGACGGAAGAGGGGCTGCCCTTTGCCCTGCTTTTTGAAATTTGGGCTTATAATTTGCTTGACATTTTCTGGGACGTTTACAAAAGATACGCTACATCACTTTTCGATATTTGGTCGGGGAGGAGGTCCTCCTCTAAAACTGCAAAAAAAAAACAAAAATTCTAAAGTTTTCTTGAAATTTACAAAGGCAGTGGGAGAAGGTTATGAACGAAGAGGCAACCTTCCTTGCCGCACACTTGAAAGTTTCAAGAATTTTCAGGGAAGGTTACGGGTGCTATTCACTACGGTGTTTGTCGATATTGTATCGTGGAAAGTGACGTCCCTTTAAAACAAAATTTAAAGATCTCCGATCTACTTGAAATTTACAGGGAATGTGGGAGGAGGTGATTAAATTTATATATGATTTTTAAATTAGTATATGATTTTTCGATATTTCGATATTTCGATATCTGGTTGGGGAAGGGGAAAATTTGAATAAACTTTGTCGATTTACTTCGATAGAAAATATAGGGACCATTGATTAGTTGTGAAATTAATATAGGGTACGTGATAGTCCGATATCAGGTCGGAGTGAAGCGAAGGTGGTGAGAGGGTACCCTTTTGTCCGTGTTTTTTTTTTTTCTTAAATTGAAAGTAGAGGGTTGTCCGTAAATGGGAACTCGGTACATAATTTTATGATTTTTGCACAGGCTTCTTTCTGCCAGATTTCTTTTTAGTAAAGAACTTAAATTTACATGAAATTGGCAGCCAACGTAGAGGATGCATCATTTTCCAACATTTTAGCAAATGTTAATGTGGTAAAATTTTTTACTAATTTTGCTTTTTCCGATTTATTGGATGGGAAACAGTAATTCTTTGTATGTTATTATAATATAGTGCTTAATTTTCAGATATGTCGTCAAGAAAGATACCTTTCCTTGACAAACCACACTTAAAATTCACAAAAAATATAGAAGATTGTCCAGCTACTTGAATAAAGAACATTATTTAAAAAATTTGGAGGAAAGGGTACACCCTGTCCCCGACATTTTTTAAGAGCAACCGTTTTACATATAAACGAAAAGGCAAGTAGTCCGATTTGTTTGAAAGAATTCAAATCCTTTCGAATTTGTTTTCAGCACGAAGGATATGGTTGACTAAGTTAACACAAAATGTTCCTACAAATACGCTTCGGAAAGCACCGCGAAGCGGGCCGGGTTACGCTAGTTCATAATAATAATAAAGAACATCTCAGGAAGTAGTTAGAATGTCATGCCGTGTTGTCATATTAGGTTCATATTACAAACATTTGAATAAACGTTTTGATGCATCGTGTTCAATGGCGTTTGTGGCTGTGTGCTAAGGCGTTCTGTTATGGTACCAACAGACCAAGGTTCAACACCCGGAGGAAGTGAAGAAGTTTTTCAACTTGCAAAAAAATAGATAATAGGAAAATAAAAATGTAAGAAAAAATACAGATAAAAATAAAAAGTCAAATAGGAAAAAAAATTTTGTATTTTAGTTTCTTGAATTCCTTCACTCAACTAAACATGAAAGGCACAAATTCTAAGGCACTGTAAAGGATCCAAAAATGGAGTACTTCCGTCCTGTGACAAGCCCATGTAAAATTCATTGCCGATGATACAAGTTTGCACTAGTGCCGGATCACAAATTGGGGATCCAACTAACATACTACTTTTTTGGAAGCTCTTTTTTTTTTGCTGGGTAACTTATAATACCCTGTACCACAGTGTAGCGAATGGTATAAAATTATTTGCAAGGATATCATACCACATCTTTAATGTGTAGGTATATGTCTGCGAATTCACTCCCTTCTTTAGTGTCAAAGTATTTGTGGAGACCTTATAGAAAAATGAAAAATTATGTAGGAAATTCAGTTACAAGAAAACGTGTGAATGAAATGCCATGTCCTTTGACTGTTATACAAAAATACTTAAGAGGGTTGAATGTACACTAATTTGGGTGGACAAGACCTTTGGTTTTGTGGGAGGCGTATGGGAGATGCAAGAGTGTGCAAAAATATGTGTATCATTACTTGGAAGAGATTTGTGTGTAAGTGTGTGAGTTTGTGTTTAAATTAAGCCTCAAAAGACTTAAAATTTGTTCAGATGGATGGACCTCTTTAAAAGACACCCCTTTGATTGTTGACTGACCCACTTTTCATCTAATTTCATGACTATTCATGGTGTCAACATAAAAATGAGAAAGACGGAGGGAGGAAAAATCTATTACCTTTGATACCCACAGGGCATTACAAAGCAACACAATGCATCACACAAAAAGTCATGGCATATCATTAGGGATGTCTTTTCCCATATACTTGGAATTATAGGAAATACATACCATGAATATATTTTTACTATTATGCAACAAATTCTTAGGTAATTCAAATCAATTTCAATTGATATGCCTAGCAAAAAAAAGAGCTTCCAAAAAAGTAGTTTGGATCCCCAATCTGTGATCCGGAAGTAGTGGAAACTTGGATCATCTCCAATGAATTTTACACGGGCTTGTCATAGGACGGAAGTACTCCCTTTTAAGGATCCTTTGCATTACTTTAGAAGTTGTGCCCTGGAAGTTAATTTGAATGAAGAAATTTAAAAAGCGAAAAAACTTTTTTCTTCAACGCATTTCACTTTTTTTTAACCATATGTTTTATTACACTATTGTTTTCCTATTATCTAATTTTTACAATTTGAAAAACTTTTTCGCTCCGACCAGGGGTTGAACCTGGGTTTGCTGGCACCATAACAGAACGCCTTAGTACACTCAGCCACAAACGCCATTGAACATAAAGCGTCGAAAGGTCAATTCAAATGTGTGTGATATGATCGTAATACGACACCAAGGAATAACATAATAATTGCTTCTCGAGAAGTTCTTTATTAGTATGAACGAAAAAATAAGAAACGCAGGTTCAAATCTCACCAGAGCCAATTTTTTTGTCGAATATTTTTCTAAAAAATTATTGTTTTTATGTTCACAGCAAAAAAAAATTGTAAGTTCTTCCAAACACACAACTTTAAAATCACTTCCAGAAGATGCACTCCCAATGATGTTCTTTATTTTAACTACCTAGGAAGTTATTTTAATTCAAATTTATAAATTGTTTTTTATACTTTTAATGGATAATTTTAACCCTTTTTGTTTCAAATAGGTTAAAAACAGAGTAAGAATTCATAAAATGGTACAAATCATTTAAATTTTGTCGAAAAAAATTCTAAATCCAATCTGAAAAAATTGTGAATTTTTGAAAATATTTGAGGTCAAACGTTTCCGACAAGCGTTAGAATCCATTAAAAATTATAAAAAATTATAATAATTATTTATTTGACAAAATATCACATAATTTTTTAATTTACATCCAAAACATTAAATTCGGATCACACCTAACGAAGTGATACAAATTCAGTGCAACGGCTGTTGAAATGGAGGACTTCCGTCCTATGACAAGCCCATGTTAAAATCATCGCTTCTGGGTCAATTTTGCACCACTTCCGGATCCAAGAAGAACATTTTCATTACTTTTTTGGCGACGCTTTTTTTGCTTGGTTATGCATCGTTTTTATTTTTTATTTTCGGCATATATTTTCGTATAAATATATTTTTGTTTTCATTACAAATCAACAAAAAAATTAAAAATTCTCGTAATTTGCAAAATCTTCTCAAAAGAACTACCATGGAAGCGAAAAAGTCAAACGGCACAGAATCAAATCCCAGCGGGGATGACTTTTTTTTTTTATTATTATAATTTTTTTACTTTTTTATTAATTTTTATACCCTCCACCATAGGATGGGGGGGGGGGGGGTATATTAACTTTGTCATTCTGTTTGTAACACATCGAAATATTGCTCTAAGACCCCATAAAGTGTATATATTCTGGGTCGTGGTGAAATTCTGAATCGATCTGAGCGTGTCCGTCCGTCCGTCCGTCTGTGGAAATCACGCTAACTTCCGAACGAAACAAGCTATCGACTTGAAACTTGGCACAAGTAGTTGTTATTGATGTAGGTCGGATGGTATTGCAAATGGGCCATATCGGTCCAGTTTTACGTATAGCCCCCATATAAACGGACCCCCAAATTTGGCTTGCGATTGCTCTAAGAGAAGCAAATTTCATTCGATCCGGCTGAAATTTGGTACATGGTGTTAGTATATGGTCTCTAACAACCATGCAAAAATTGGTCCATATCGGTCCATAATTACATATAGCCCCCATATAAACCGATTCCCCGATTTGGCTTGCGGAGCCTCTAAGAGAAGCAAATTTCATCCGATCCGGCTGAAATTAGGTACATGGTGTTGGTATATGTTCTCTAATGATCATGCAAAAATTGGTCCATATCGGTCCATAATTCTATATAGCCTCCATATAAACCGATCCCCAGATTTGGCTTACGGACCCTCTAAGAGAAGCAAATTTCATCCGATCCGGCTGAAATTTGGTACACGGTGTAAGTATATGGTCTATAACATCTGTGCGAAAATTGGTCCACATTGGTCCATAATTATATATAGTCCCCATATAAACCGATCCCAAGATTTGGCTTGCGGAGCCTCTAAGAGAAGCAAAATTTATCCGATCCGGTTGAAATTTGAAACGTAGTGTTAGTATATGACCGCTAATAACCATGCCAAATTTGGTCCATATCTGTCTATAGTTATATAGCCGATCCCCAATCACACAAAAATTGGTTCACATCGATTCATAATCATGGTTGCCACTCGTCCTAAAAATAATCTATCAAAATTTTATTTCTATAGAAAATTTAGACAAAATTTTATTTCTATAGAATATTTTGTCAAAATTTTATTTCTGTAGAAAATTTTGTCAAAATTTTATTTCTATAGAAAATTTTGTCCAAATATTTATTTCTATAGACAATTTTGACAAAATTTTATTTGTATAGACAATTTTGCCAAAATTTTATTTCTATAGAAAATGTTGTGAAAATTTTAATTCTATAGAGAATTTTGTCAAAATTTTATTTCTATGGAAAATTTAGTCACAATTTTATTTCTATAGAAAATTATGTCAAAATTTTTATTCCTATAGAACATTTTATCAAAATTTTATTTCCATAGAAAATTTCGTCAAAATTTTATTTCTATAAAAAATTTTGTCAAAATTTTATTTCTATAAAAAATTTTGTCAAAATTTTATTTCTATAGAAAATTTTGTCAACATTTTATTTGTATAGAAATTTTTGTCAAAAAAATTGTTGTCAAGATTTTATTTTGTCAAAAATGTTGTGAATATTTTAATTCTATAGAGAATTTTGTCAAAATTTTAATTCTATTGACAATTTTGTCAAAATTTTATTTCTATAGAAAATTTTGTCAACATTTTATTTCTATAGAAAATTTTGTCAAAATTTTATTTCTATAGAAAATTTTGTCAAAATTTTACTTTTATAGAAAATTTTTTTCAAAATTTTATTTCTATAGAAAAATGTTGTCAAAATTTTATTTCTATAGAAAATTTTGTCAACATTTTATGTGTATAGAAAATTTTGTCAAAATTTTACTTCTATAGAAAATGTTGTCAAGATTTTATTTTGTCAAAAATGTTGTGAATATTTTAATTCTATAGAGAATTTTGTCAAAATTTTAATTCTATTGACAATTTTGTCAAAATTTTATTTCTCTAGAAAATTTTGTCAAAATTTTATTTCTATAGAAAATTTTGTCAAAATTTTATTTCTATAGAAAAATGTTGTCAAAATTTTATTTCTATAGAAAATTTTGTCAAAATTTTATTTCTATAGATTTGTTGATTTAATATATACTACGTATGGACTACCTTGCAATTTAGAAGACTGTGTTAGGAAGTTTTAAGATACCTTGCCATCGGCAAGATACCTTGCATTCGGCCAGGCCGTATGTTCGGCCTGGCCGAACATACGGCCGTATATACTTGTTTTTATTTTGAATTCTCCACAAAAAAGATTTTTCATTATTTTTGGAAATTGGAGATCTTTCTTATGCCTATCAAAATTGTCCATAGTGCAACTCTACATTTAATATCTGCTTCAACTACTTCTACTTCAACTGGATGGTCTTTCACATTGGCTTCAGACATTTGTCTCCTCGGAAGACACAATGTATACCTCCTCAACAAAGAATTATGACAAGAATGACAAAAGGAATTTTATGTTTCTTATGCCAACAACAAATACACCACAATTTTTCGAGCCTTCAAGGAAAAAAGTTAGTGGAGTCAGTTTCTTTGTATTCGCTGTTTTGTTTTCACTCATTTCCTTCTGGGGATATGGGAAGGGAGAAAGAACAACATCTAGGGAATCCTTAAGTTGGGGACGTTGAAAAAGAGTCTGTGTGGATACAACCATATGAGACCACTTTTTGTGACACACTCATATCCCGCCCCCTCCTATGTTACGATATTCGAAATCACAAATCCAAATCCCAAATCTAATTGGGAAAAAAATCGTGATACTCTCGTTAAATTGTGTGGGATCCTCGCGAACAAATTTGTATACCCTGCCCCACACTGTGGAACAGGGTATTATAAGTTAGTGCATATGTTTGCATATGCAGTCGTCTCCAGAAGCAGACGAGATAGACACATGGTGTCTTTAGCAGTAATGCTCAGGGTGGGTCCCTGAGTCGATCTAGCCACGTATGTCTGTCCGTCTGTCTGTGAGCACATTTTTGTGATCAAAGTCTAGGGGTCGCAGTGTTCGTCCAATCTACTTCAAATTTGGCACAAGTTTCTGATTTTGGAAGAAATCGGTTCAGATTTAAATATAGCTCAAATCTATATCTTTCGCCCGATATGGACTTATATGGCACCAGAAGCCAGAGTTTTACCCTAATTTTTTGAAATTTCGCACAAAGAGAACAATTAGTAATGTAGTCAAGTGTGGTAAATTTTATTAAAATCGGTTTAGATTTAGGTATAGCTCCTATATATATTTTTCGCCCGATTTGGACTGATATGACCAAAGAGGCTAAAGTTGTTCTCTGATTTACGTGAAATTTTCGACGATTTACAGCCATTTTCTGGAAGCTCCGTTAGTGCTACGTTAGCTAACGAACTTTTCAATCGTACTATGGACATGTTTGTCATCTTGCCTATATATTCCATACGCCAGTTAGGAACTTAAATGCTAAAAAATTTTCTGTTAAAGTTAACCGGAAAGAAGATATTTCGATTTTACTTTCTGTTAACTGGGAGTTAAAGTCTAACCGAGATACATGAAAATGACAGTTAGACTCATATACCCACAGATACCAAAGTTTTATGCCGATTTACTTGAAACTTTGCACAGGGAGTAGAATTAAGTTTTTGGATATGCATGGTAATTTTGGTTGAAATCGGTTCAGATTTAGATATAGCTTCCATATATATCTTTCCCCCGATGTTAAGGCATATGATCACAGAGGTCAAAGTTGTAATCCGATTTACGTGAAATTACGTGGACAAAATATCCGCATTGTCCTTATAAAATCGCCTTTGCTAAATCGAAAACTTGTAAAAATTATTCCGATTTACTGATACTTCTAATAGATATCTATCGACCGATAAATCATACCCTACGGAAATTGGTACAAATTGCCACTGACTGACCTATCACAGAATTGGTGCTTGTGCTCCAGGTAGTTGCAATTTTTAAGTAGTCGTAATTTATTTATTTCCGTATTCGCTTGATATTAAAATGCTAGATCCATTAAGATTTTAATATCAAGCATTTTCACATTTACATATTCGACATATTTCAAATTTTTTTTCATTTCGGGTTCGATTGGTATGCCCAAATTGAAACGGATTTCTAAGAGTTTGTCCCGACACTGGTTCCCGCGGACCTATCTATGGGGTGTTCCTGCTAAATTGTCCCAGGACGTGTCCTTCGGGATGAGTCCAAAACGCGTCCTAAAATGTACATTTACCCCGTCAATGACAAACCCATGTTAAAGTGACTGGTCCCTTCTATATGTTTTGACCAGAACTGGGACTGGTCCATACACACCAGGGACTAGTCCTGTACCGGTTCTGTGGTTGATCCATTGCCCGCAGGGTAACTATGGATCGATATGGACCAATTTTAGCATGGTTATTAGCTTCCATATACCAACACCGCGTTCCAAATTGCAACCGGATCGGATGAATTTTGCTCCTCCAAGAGGCTCCGGAGTACAAATCTGGGGATCTGTTTATATATGGGCTATATATAATTATGGACCGATATGGACCAATTTTTGCATGGTTATTAGAGACCACATACTAATACAATGTACCAAATTTCAGCCGGAACGGATGAAATTTGCTTCTCTTAGACGATCCGCAAACCAAATCTGGGTATCAGTTTATATGGGGGCTATATATAATTATGGACCGATATGGACCAAGTATTGAATGGTTATTAGAGACCATATACTTACACCACGTACCAAATTTCAATCGGATCGGATTAATTTTGCCTCTCTTAGAGGCTCCGCAAGCCAAATCTGGGGATCGGTTTATATGGGGGCTATATATAATTATGGACCGATGTAGACCAATTTTTGCATAGATGTTAAGGACCATATACTTATACCATGCACGAAACTTCAGCCGGATCGGATGAACTTTGCTTCTCTTAGAGGCTCCGCAAGCCAAATCTGGGGATCGGTTTATATGGGGGCTATATATAATTATGGACCGATGTGGACCAATTTTTGCATGGTTGGTAGAGATCATATACTAACACCATGTACCAAATTTTAGCAGGATCGGATGAAATTTGCCTCTCTTAGAGGCTCCGCAAGCCAAATCGGGGGATCGGTTCATATGGGGTCTATATTTAATTATGGATCGATGTGGACCAATTTTTGCATGGTTATTAGAGATCATATGCTGACACTATGTATCAAATTTCAACAGGATCGGATGAATTTTGCTCCTCGAAGAGGCTCCGGAGGACAAATCTGGGGATCGGTTTATATGGGGGCTATATATAATTATGGACCGATGTCGATCAATTTTTGCATGGTTGTTAGAGACCATATACCAACACCATGTACAAAATTCTCTTAGAGGATCCGAAAGCCATATCTGGGGATCGGTTTATATGGGGGCTATATATAATTATAGAGCGATAAGGAGCAATTTTGGCATGGTTATTAGAGACCATATACTTATACCATGTCAAAATTTTAGCCGAATCGGATGAAATTAGCTTCTTTTAAAGGATCCGTAAGCCAAATCTGGGGGTCCGTTTATATGTGGGATATATATAATTATAGACCGATAAGGAGCAATTTTTGCATGGTTATTAGAGACCATATACTAATACCACACTGAAAAAAATATTGTCGTGAGGTAAAAGATTTCATGTCTTTAAAATACGAATATAAATTTTGCTTAGCATAGAAGACGCATTTCTCTAAAATAAAGTTATTTTCCTTGTCCACAAGTCGATAAACTTTTCAATGAAGTCGTATTGTCCTTATAATTAAGTGATTTGACTTAAAAATGGGTATCTTAACATGAAAGAAAAAATTTATAGGCTAAGGTCAACTTGACTTTAATAATTCAGAAAAATTCTTTAAATTTAATGAAATTGTCTTTAAAGTTGTTGTCTTTTTGCATCTTGACTACAAAGCAAAAAATTGTTCAAATATAGGACATGTTTTTCAAAACTTTATCTTAAAGAAGTTTTTTACTTCAAACATAGCATAATTTCTACTGGAAGTCGAGTCCTAATTTGGAAAATAAAGTTGCCGTTAACTCGTTTTTAAAGGACTTTGATAACATATGAAGAAAAAAAGCTGAGAAAGTGAAAAATTAAAATTTGCTTCCTAGAAGCAAGTACACAAAACCTAAATTTAAAAGAGAATTGTGTCTTAAAAGTATCCTTACTTGTATTCTCCGCTTCTTTGGCTCGGAATCAATACCAAATTTTTTAAAGTAAAGACAAAATCTTTGGAACCGAGTATGCTTTTGTTTCAGTGCATGTACCAAATTTCAGTCGGATCGGATGAAATTTGCTTCTAAAATATTAGAGGATCCGCAAACCAAATCTGGGTATCGGTTTATAGGGGCTATATATAATTATGGACCGATATGGACCAATTTTTGCATGGTTGCTAGATACCATATAGTTACACCATGTACCAAATTTCAGCCGAATCGGATTAAATTTGCTTCTCTTAAAGGATCCGTAAGCAAATCTGGGTGTCCGTTTATATGGGGGCTATACGTAAAATTGGACCGATATAACCCATTTGCAATACCATCCGACCTACATCAATAACAACTACTTGTGCCAAGTTTCAAATCGATAGCTTGTTTCGTTCGGAAGTTAGCGTGATTTCAAAAGACGGACGGACGGACAGGCTTAGATCGACTCACAATTTCACCACGACCCACAATATATACTTTATGGGGTCTTAAGCAATATTTCGATGTGTTACAAACGGAATGACACCATCCTATGGTGGAGGGTATAAAAATGGTGCAAACTAATTAAATTTTGTCACAAAATAAATGTTGAATCAATTCTAGAAATATGCGAGTTTTTGAAATTATTCGTGGTCAAGCGTTAAAGTGTATTAAAAATTATAAAAAATCATTTAAATTTATTTATTTGGCAAAATATAACAAAATTGTTTAATTCACATCCAAAACACTGTATTCGTGTGATCCGAATTAATTGATGCACATTTAGTGCAACGGCTGGTGAAACGGTGGACATCCGTCCTATGACAAGCCCAAGTTAAATTCCGGATCCAAAAAGAACATTATCACTACGTTTCTGGCAACGCTTCTTTTGTTAGGAGGCAGACAGATGGACAAACAGATAGACGGACATCGCTAAATCGTGTCAGAATTTAACTCTAAGACGATCGGTATATGGGTCTCAGACTGTTCCTTCTTGGCGTTATATAGAAATGCATAAACTTATTATACCCTGTACCAAAGTAGTGGTGAAGGGTATAATTACCCAGCAAAAAAGCGTCGCCAAAAAAGTAATGAAAATGTTCTTTTTGGATCCGGAAGTGGTGCAAAATTGACGCAGAAGCGATGAATTTAACATGGGCTTGTCATAGGACGGAAGTCCTTCATTTCAACTGCCATTGCACTGAATTTGCATCACTTCTATAGGTGTGATCCGAATTCAATGTTTTGGATGTAAATTAAAAAATTCTATGATATTTTGTCAAATAAATAATTTTTAAAATTTTTTATAATTTTGAAGGGATTCTAACGCTTGTCGGAAACGTTTGACCTCAAATATTTTCAAAAATTCACAATTTTTTCCGATTGGATTTAGCATTTTTTTCGACAAAATTTAAATAATTTGTACCATTTTATGAATTCTTACTCTGTTTTTAACCTATTTGAAACAATCAAAAATAGAATTACCTATTAAAAGTATGAAAAAACCAAGTTTTAAGAAATCGGATTAAAAGAACTTCCTGGGTAGTTAAAATAAAGAACATCACTGGGAGTGCATCTTCTGGAAGTGCTTTTAAAGTTGTACCTTTGGAAGAACTTTCAAATTTTTTTGCTGGGTAGTAGCATGAAAATGTTCAAGATTTAATTCTACTTTTGGGGCGAGAAGAATTTTTTAAGTTGCTGTAAAAAACACTTATACCTCTCGTATGTCAAAACATTCTGAGTACGTATAACCTCACATACATATATCAAGTTTTACGATAGAGCCAGTCAATTGGCATATTGCTAGAGTTGCCCATTCCCCAATTTAAAAAGCAAACTTCGTATGTTTTTTTTTTTTTTTGACTATTTGAATTATATATTTCAAACATTTCATTTCATTAAAATTCTCAACAAAGATATCGTATTCTAGCATTGAAGTCTCTTCTCTTAAAACTGAAAAGCATTAGGAAAATTAACCGCAATCTGTCTGAAAACTTAGTTCATTTCCTTAAAACATTTGTGGCTTTAATTACATTTGTTTGCAAAAAGTTTCATTCAAAATCCACTAAATCAATCCCTCGCAACAATAGAATACTCTTGGATGGGTTCCTTGGAAATGTTTGCGTGTAAAACCTCGATTAGTCACAAATTCATAAGAAGACAATATTCCATGGTGGTCATAAAATGCTTGAAACACAATAAAAATCCCTAATTTAATACTTAATGTTATTTGAAATTAGTAAAGGAATAAATTACATTTATATTTGTTATTAACTGTTTAATATCACTCACCCCGTCCCCCCCAAACCCTCTGTAATGGAGCGTTGATGGCTGTTGGAATGCGGGAATTCTAAGTGGGTAACAAATTTCTTTTGACATGAGAAAATGTCATTGTTAATAATTCAAATGGGAATTTTATGTAAGTTTGCTTTATCGATTTCGAAAAAAATTCTTCCAGGAGGGAAGATTCAATCCGAATCCGAAATAAAATAAATAGAATTATTTGTTAAGTTTCACTGCACTCAATAAGAGTTTACATGGATCCAAAAATGTTGACCTTCCCTTAAGGATTGTGGTATTGTTTTCGAGCCAAAAATGCAGCGTCTTTAAATAAAAACAAGTATATAGGCCGTAAGTTCGGCCAGGCCGAAGCTTATGTACCACCACCATGGATTGCGTAGAAACTTCTTCTAAACACTGCCATCCACAATCGAATTACTTGGGTTGCGGTAACGCTTGCCGATGGCAAGGCATATTAAAAGCTCCTAACACCGTCTTCTAAATTGTATGTAAGTCCATACGTGGTATATATTAAATCAAAAAAGATCGATCAAATACGTATATAATTCAGTTTGACAAAATTTTCTATAGACATAAAATTTTGACAAAATTGTCTATAGAAATAAAATTTTAACAAAATTTACTACCGAAATAAAATTTTCACAAAATATTTATAGAAATAAAATTTTGACAAAACTTTCTATAGAAATAAAATTTTGACAAAATTTTCTATAGAAATAAAATTTTAACAAAATTTTCTCTATAAATAAAATTTTGACAAAATTTTCTATAGAAATAAAATTTTAACAAAACCTTCTATACAAATAAAGTTTTGACAAAATTTTGTATAGAAATCAAATTTTAACAAAATTTTCTATAGAAATAAAATTTTGACAAACTTTTCTATAGAAATAAAATTTTCACAAATTTTTTTATAGAAATAAAATTTTGACAAAACTTTGTATAGAAATAAAATTTTGACAAAATTTTCTATAGAAATAAAATTTTAACAAAATCTTCTATACAAATAAAGTTTTGACAACATTTTCTATAGAAATAAAATTTTCTATAGAAATAAAATGTTGACCAAATTTTCTATAGAAATAAAATTTTGACAAAATTTTCTATGGAAATAAAATTTTAACAACATCTTCTATAGAAATAAAATTTTGACAAAATTTTCTATAGAAATAAAATTTTGACAAAATTTTCTATAGAAATAAAATTTTGACAAAATTTTCTATAGAAATAAAATTTTGACAAAATTTTCTATAGAAATAAAATTTTGGTAGATTATTTTTGGCTCGAGTGGCAACCGTGATTATGAATGGACCAATTTTTGTGTGATTGGAGATCGGCTATATATAAATATAGACAGATATGGACCAATTTTGGCACGGTTGTTAAAGATCATATACTAACACCATGTTCCAAAATTCAACCGGATTGGATGAAATTTGCTTCTCTTAGAGAAAATATATATATATATATATATATATATATATATATATATATATATATATATATATATATATATATATATATATATATATATATATATATATATATATATATATATATATATATATATATATATATATATATATATATATATATATATATATATATATATATATATATATATATATATATATATATATATATATATATATATATATATATATATATATATATATATATATATATATATATATATATATATATATATATATATATATTATGGGGTCTTAGAGCAATATTTCGATGTTGTTGAAACTTTATTTCGATAGAAAATTTTTTCCAAATTTTATTTATGCAGAAAATTTAGTCAAAATTGTATTTCCATAGAGAGTATTATCAAAATTTTATTTCTATAGACAATTTTTTAAAAATTTTATTTCTATAAAAACGTTTTTAAAATTTTTATTTCTACAACAATACAAATTTTTAAAATTATTATTTCGATAGAAAATCTTGTCCAAACTTTATTTCGATAGAAATTTTATATCTATAGAAAATTTTGTCAAAATTTTATATCTATAGAAAATTTTGTCAAAATTTTATATTTATAGAAAATTTTTGTCAAAATTTTATTTCTAGAGAAAATTTAATTTCGTAAAAATTTTATTTCCATAGAAAATTTTGTCCAAATTTTATTTAAATAGACAATTTTGACAACATTTTATTTATATAGAAAATTTTATTTTGATAGAAAGTTTTGTTAAAATTTTATTTTTATAGATATTTTTTAAAAGATTTTATTTCTATACAAATTTTTAAAATTATTATTTCGATTGAAAATTTTGTCCAGCCTTTATTTCGATATAAATTTTTTTTCAAAATTATATTTCTATAGAAAATTTTGTCAAAATTTTATTTCTATAGAAAATTTTGCCAAAAATTTTATTCCCAAATAAAATTTTGTGAAAATGCTAATTCTGTAGAAAAATTTGTCAAAATTTTATTTCTATAGAAAGTTTTTTCAAAATTTTATTTATATAGATTTATATATAATTTTGTCCAACCTTTATTTCGATATAAATTTTTTTCAAAATTATATTTCTATAGAAAATTTTGTCAAAATTTTAGTTTTATATAGAATTTAGTCAAAATTTTATTTTTATATAAAATTTAGTCAAAATTTTATTTCTATAGAAAATTTTTTCAAAATTTTATTTCTATAGAAAATTTTGTAAATTTTTTTCCAAAGAAAATTTTGCCAAAACATTTATCCCTAAAGAAAATTTTGTGAAAATGTTAATTCTGTAGAAAATTTGGTCACAATTTTATTTCTAAGAAAATGTCACATTTCAATTCTAAAGGAAGTTTTGCATTAATTTTATTTATACAGAAAAGAAAGTTTTGTCAAAATTTTGTGAAAATTCTATTTATACAGAAAATGTTGTCAAAATTTTATTTCTATAGACAATTTTTTAAAAATTTTATTTCTATAGGCAATTTTTTAAAAATTTTATTTCTATAGAAAATTTTTTAAAAGAATTTATTTCTATACAAATTTTTATACGCACCACCATAGAATGGTGACAGGGGTATAATAAGTTTGTCACTCCGTTTGTAACACATCGAAATATCGATTTCCGACTATATAAAGTATATATATTCTTGATCAGGGAGAAATTCTAAGACGATATAGCCATGTCCGTCAGTCTGTCTGTCTGTTGTAATCACGCTACAGTCTTCAATAATAAAGCAATCGTGTTAAAATTTCGCACAAACTCGTCTTTTGTCTGCAGGCAGGTCAAGTTCGAAGATGGGCTATATCGGTCCAAGTTTTGATATAGTCCCCATATAAACCGACCTCCCGATATGGGGTCTTGGGCTTATAAAAACCTTAGTTTCTATCCAATTTGCCTGAAATTGGAAATCTAGAGGTATTTTATGACCACAAAGAGGTGTGCCAAAAATGGTGAGTATCGGTCCATGTTTTGGTATATCCCCCATATATATCGATCTCCCGATGTGGGGTCTTGGGCTTATAGAATCCATAGTTTTTATCCAATTTGCCTGAAATTGGAAATCTAGGGGTATTTTATAACAATAAAGAGGTGTGCCGAAAATGGTGAGCATCGGTCCATGTTTTGGTATAGCCCCCATATAGACCGATCTCCAGTTTTTACTTCTTGGGCGTCTAAAATCTGTGGTTTTTGTTCAATTTGCCTGAAATTAGAAATCTAGAGGTATTTTATGACCACAAAGAGGTGTGCCAAAAATGGTGAGTATCGGTCAATGTTTTGGTATATCCCCCATATAGACCGATCTCCCGATATGGGGTCTTGGGCTTATAGAATCCGTAGTTTTTATCCTATTTGCCTGAAATTGGAAATCTGCACGTATTTTATGACCACAAAGAGGTGTGCCAAAAATGGTGAGTATCGGTCAATGTTTTCGTATATCCCCCATATTGATCGATCTCCCGATATGGGGTCTTGGGCTTATAGAATCCGTAGTTTTTATCCAATTTGCGTGAATTTGGAAATCTAGAATTATTTTAGAACCCTCAAGAGGTGTGCTGAAAATGATGAGTATCGGACCATGTTTTTATATAGCCCCCATATAGACCGATTTCCAGATTTTATTCTTGGGCTTATAGAAACCGTAGTTTTTATCCAACTTGCATCAAATTGGAAATCTAGAGGTATTTTAGGACCATAAAAAGGTATGCCGAAAATGGTGAGTATAGGTCCATGTTTTAATATAGCCATCAGATTGACCTATCTCCCGATATTACTTTTTGGGCTTCTAGAAACCGTAATTGTTGTCCACTTTTCCTGATATCGAAAATCTAGAGGTTTTTAGGAATATAAATAGGTGTGCAAGAAATGATTTTTTTAGGCTTCTAGAATCCGTAGTTTTTATCTAATTTGCCTGAAATGAGAAATCTAGAGGTAATTTAGGACCTTAAATATGAGAGCCGAAAATGGCTTGTATTGGTCCATGTTTTGGTTTATCTCCCAAATAGACCGATCTCCCGATTTTACTTCTTGGGCTTTTAGAAACCACAGTTTTTATCAAATGTGCATGAAATCTAAATTTTTAATCTAGAAGTATTTTAGGAACATAAAGAGGTGTGCCGAAAATTGTGAATATCGATTCATGTGCACTGATAATGAAAATTGCTTGAAACTGAATTATAGTTTCCAGATTTTATTTCTGGTAATCATTTAAATAATGGGGGTAAAAATCTACAGATGTTAGATTTTAAATCAAGGCGTTATTTCATCGTTTTCTTGCACACGGTGTTTACGATTCCTCTATAACTCAAACAAAAAATGGTTCTTATAAATCCAGAACCTGATCTAGTCTTCATAGGTAAAATCTTTGAATTTATCTTCGGGAAGTGTACTGGTTGAACTGATCTGCTTGTCATCAAATCCCCCTGAAATTTTCACAGGAAACTATAATATTTGATTCATGGTGGTGGGTATTTAAGATTCGGCCCGGCCGAACTTACTGCTTTATATACATGTTAAAATTATTATTTCGTTAGAAAATTTTGTCCAAACTTTATTTCTCTATAAAATTTTTTCAAAATTTTATTTCTATAGAAAATTTTGTCAAAATTTTATTTCTATAGAAAATTTTGGCAAAATTTTATTTCTATAGAAAATTTTGTCAAAATTTTATTTCTATAGAAAATTTTGTCAAAATTTTATTTCTATAGAAAATTTTTCCCAAATTTTGTATCTATAGAAAATTTTGTAAATTTTTTCCATAGAAAATTGTGCCAAAAATTTTATTCCTAAAGAAAATTTTGTGAAAATGTTAATTCTGTAGAAAATTTTGTTAAAATTATATTTCTAAGAAATTTTGTCACATTTTAGTTCTACAGGAAATTTTGGCATAATTTTATTTATACAGAAAACTTTGTCAAAATTTTATTTATATAGACAATTTTTTTAAAAATTTTATTTCTATAGAAAATTTGTTAAAAGAATTTATTTTTATACATATATTTAAAATTATTATTTCGTTAGAAAATTTTGTCCAAACTTTATTTCGATATATATTTTTTTCAACATTTTATTTCTATTGAAAATTTTGTCAAAATTTTATTTCTATAGAAAAGTTGTAAATTTTGAAATTTTGTCAAAATTTTATTTCTATAGAAAATTTTGCTAAAAATTTTATTTCTATAGGAAATTTTGTCAAAATTTTGTTTCTATAGGAAATTTTGTCAAAATTTTATTTCTAGAAAATTGTTTAAAAATTTTATTTCTATAGACAATTTTGTCAAAATGTTATTTCTGTAGAAAATTTTTTACAAATTTTATTTCTATAGAAAATTTTGTCAAAATGTTGTTTGTATAAAATTTTATTTCTATAAAAGTTTGTCAGGTACCTTTTAGTTGGAGGAAGATTTTCATTTCATGGTTAACTGTTAATAAAAACAAAAACTTCATATTAATTATCACAGAGTCAATTTCATGAAATATTCAAGTGGATATAGCTGAGGACATCTGCACCCATCACCGTTTATTATTATTCATACACAACGGTTATCTATGCATTAACATTTGATTCAAAATAAACCAAAGTCCCTGTACAAAACAAAAACAAAAAAAAAAAACAAATTTACATAATCGCTTCATATCCTCCATACAGCGGCACAGAATACAAAAAAGGACATTTCAAATATTTATGGTGGAAGTGACACGCGACTCCATAATCAGTTGGCAACACGTGTCAATGTGGCATGTAAGAGGACTATTGTTACGACATAATTATTTTGGCATTTGCCAATCCAACCTAAAAGCAAACATGACAAAATGTTTAGCCATAAATAAAACAAATGAAAATAATTTTCTATTGTTTATGGAATAATAAAAATTTATTCTTTAATTGTGATATTTTTGGGTTTTCTTCAAAATGGGGCGAAATTTTTGGTTATGGTATGTAAGACAGATGTATGTATATCTAAACCGATTTAAAGGATAATTTGCAGGTTTGGTTACTATTACAGAATATAACCTTGAGCTAAACTTGAGTCAGATCGATGTACGCAGTGGACGCCCGAAAGAGGTGGTTACCGACGAAAACATCAAAAAAATCCACAAAATGATTTGAGTGAGCGTAAAATGAAGTTGATCGATATAGCAGAGGCCTTAAAGATATCAAAGGAACGTGTTGGTCATATCATTCATAAATATTTGGACATGCGGAAGCTCTGTGCAAAATGGGTGCCACGCGGGCTCACCAAAAACAACAACGTGTTGATAATTCTGAGCGGTGTTTGCAGCTGTTAACTCGTAATACACCCGAGTTTTTCCGTCGATATGTGACAATGGATGAAACATGGCTTCATCACTACACTCCTGAGTCCAATCGACAGTCGGCTGAGTGGACAGCGACCGGTGAACCGTCTCCGAAGCGTGGAAAGACTCAAAAGTCAGCTGGCAAAGTAATGGCCTCTGTTTTTTGGGATGCGCATGGAATAATTTTTATCGATTATCTTAAGAAGGTAAAAACCATCAACAGTGACTATTATATGGCGTTATTGGAACGTTTGAAGGTCGAAATCGCGGCAAAACGGCCCCATATGAAGAAGAAACTAGTATATACGGCCGTAAGTTCGGCCAGGCCGAATCTTATGTACCCTCCACCATGGAGTGCGTAGAAACTTCTACGAAAGACTGTCACCCACCATCGAATTACTTGAGTTGTGGTATCTTAAAACTTCTTAACATCGATTTCTAAATTGTGAGTTAGTCCATACGTGGTATATATTAGACAAAAAAGGTATGTATAGATAAGTCTACAAATAATTACGAATCGATATGGACTTTTGCACGGTACGTAGAGGGCCAGAATTGAATATGGGGGTCGTTTATATTTGGGCTATATACAATTATGAACTTGATATGGACCAATTTTTGTGTGATGGGGGATCGATTTATATAACTATAGACCGATATTGACCTAGTTAGGCATGTTTGTTAACGGCCATATACTAGCACAATGTACCAAATTTCACCTGACTCGGATGAAATTTGTAACTCCAAGAGGTTCCAAAACTAAATCACGGGATCGGTTTATATGGGAGCTATATATTATTATGGACTGATATGGACCACGTACCAAATTTCAACCAGATCGGATGAAATTTGCTTCTCCAAAAGGCACCGGAGGTCAAATCTGGGGATCGTTTTATATGGGGGCTATATATAATTATGGAGTGATATGAACCAATTCCTGCATGGTTGTTGGATACCATATACTAACATCACGTACCAAATTTCAACTGACTCGGATGAAATTTGCTCCTCCAAGTGGCTCCAAAACCAAATCTTGAGATCGGTTTATATGGGGGCTATATATGATTATGGACTGATATGGACCACTTTAGGCATGGTTGTTAAATATCATGTATTAACATCACGTACCAAATTTCAACCGAATCGGAAGAATTTTGCTCTTCCAAAGGGCTCCGGAGGTCAAATCTGTGGATCGGGTTATATGGGGGCTATATATAATTATGGACCGATTTCGACCAATTTTTGCATGGGTGTTTGAGGCCATATATTAACACCATATACCAAATTTCAACCGAATCGGTTGAATTTCGCTTCTCTTAGAGGCTCCGCAAGCTAAATCGGGGGATCGGTTTATATGGGGGCTATATATAATTATGGACTGATGTGGACCAATTTTTGAATGGTTGTTAGAGATCATATGCTGACACCATGTACCTAATTTCAACCGGATCGGATGAAATTTGCTTCTCTTAGAGGCTCCGCAAGCCAAATCTGGGGATCGGTTTATATGGGGGCTATATATAATTATGGACCGATGTGGACCAATTTTTGCATGGTTATTAGAGACCATATATCAACACCATTTACGAAATTTCAGCCGGATCGGATGAAATTTGCTTTTCTTAGAGGATCGGCAAGCTAAATTTGTAGGTCCGTTTATATGGGGGCTATACGTAAAAGTGGACCGATATGGCCCATTTGCAATACCATCCGACCTACATCAATAGCAACTACTTGTGCCAAGTTTTAAGTCGATAGCTTGTTTCTTTCGGAAGTTAGCGTGATTTCAACAGACGGATGGACATGCTCAGATCGACTCAGAATTTCACCACGACCCAGAATATATATACTTTATGGGGTCTTAGAGCAATATTTCGATGTGTTACAAACGGAATGACAAAGTTAAAATACCCCCCATCCTATGGTGGAGGGTATAAAAATTACGTTCCAAAATCGTGAACGGATGGTAACAACATGAAACGGAAACGTTCTTGAAAAGTCAAGACGGAATATTCATGATTTCGTCCACGGGCGTTAACGATTTCATGAACTGCTTCCATTTCTCTTTGGAAAAAGAAAGTCCATGAGCCTTAAAATATTCGTTAGACGTTATTGTGGCAACTCCGCCGGTGGTGCAATATGCTAAGGCGATTGTTAGCGCGTATCGTGCAAGCAATCCAGGTTTGAGTCACGGTAGCGGATTTTATATATATATATATATATATATATATATATATATATATATATATATATATATATATATATATATATATATATATATATATATATATATATATATATATATATATATATATATATATATATCTTGATCAGGGAGAAATTCTAAGACCATATATATATATATATATATATATATATATATATATATATATATATATATATATATATATATATATATATATATATATATATATATATATATATATATATATATATATATATATATATATATATATATATATATAACCATGTCCGTCTGTCTGTCTGTTGTAATCACGCGACACCTTTCAATAATGGCGCTATCGTCCTGTAATTTGGCACCGATTCGTCTTTTGCTTGCAGACTGAACCCAAATATAAAAGGCAACACACGTAACTTGTAATTGATTTTATGTCTTTAAATCGTTTTAAATATAAAATGTTTACACTTACCTAATGAGACTCTCAACGTTACCTCTCGGAAGATCAACAATAGTTGGCAACTTCTACCGCATTCAATGTCCTTATCAATATCATTGAATATATTATTAACACGTCTATTGAATATCGGCATAAATGTTCTCAAATTTTCATTTCTAAACGCTGGATTCAAAATCTTCCTTTCTTGTGACCAATAGGGCTCTATATGGACAATATTGCTGTTATACATAATTCCCAATTTTTACTATCATAGTTCACACATACCGGGTAATGTTATCAATCCCTTACCAATTGCATGAGCAAACGAATCATAGGGATGATCTGCTTTATTAACGCATGCCTTCGATGTTAAAATATCCTTAATAACGACAGGATCACTGGTCACAAAAAACGGATATGGTCCAAAATAAACCAATGCATTTTTTCCATATTTTTTGAAGTTTTTAACAAATATTTGTATAATTGCTGGAAGACAAATCAAAATTAAAAAAAAAATGAACGAATAAAGTAGAAAGTCTGACGGGGGGTGATTATATCATCATACCCTAAACTAAACCTACTGAATTACTACACGTAAGCATTTTTTGGGATTTTATTAAAATAATTTTGTAAGATAAAGCTCGTACTATGCAGAACGATATTTTTTTCTCCTTACAAAGCTGACTTAGACATGATCTCTGTAAGGAGAAAGTCTATTACTTTGTAAAAGATAATATCACGCTGAAGGTGATCATCGATGGTGTATCGAAGTATAAAAAAATTATTAGACATAATAAATTTTTTTCACTTGGTAAAATTAATTTTGTAGTTTGAAGGAATTAATTGAAGTTCAAAATTACAAGAATGTCTTTAGAGCCATACAAAGTTCAAGATGGGCGCATTATTGGTAAAATTTACAAATTTAAAGAAATGATGAACTATTTTGGGAGAAGTACGTATTTAGTAAATCTTTATGCTTTGTGTATAATTTTTTCCCGGTTTTTAGTTCATTTAACTAATGTACGCAAAACATTATTATTAGAGTAAAGGAAACTTTCTCCAAACATAATAATTTCATTAACTAAAATATAGTTAAATTGGCTTTAGTGAAATATAGAATTTACTTTTTTTTGAGTGTAGTGCCATATGAGTGTAGCGACAAAACCAAATTGACAACGCATGTATGTAAATAAATAGAACAATATTTTGATTTCTTCCATATATGAGAATAAGTTGAATTGAATTTAATTTAATTGAATTCTATAGAATATAATTTTTATTAATTTCAGAACTGGTTTATTTTATTAATTACTAGCGTAACCCGGCCCGCTTCGCTGCGCCTTCCGAAGCGTATTTGTAGGAACATTTTGCGTCAACTTAGTCAACCATATCCTTCATGCTGAGAACAACTTCGAAAAGATTTGAATTCTTTCAAACAAATCGGACTACTTGCTTTTTCGTTTATAGGTACAAATACGGCGGATACGCATATGTAAAACGGTTCGTCTTCAAAAATGTCGGGGAGAGGGTGTACCCTTTCCTCCAAAAATGTAAATAATGTTCTGTATTCAAGTAGACAATCTTCTATATTTCTTGTGAATTTTAAGTGTGGTTTGTCAAGGAAAGGTATCCTTCTCCTCAACATATCTGAAAATTAAGCACTATATTATAATAACATACAAAGAATTACTGTTTCCCATCCAATAAATCGGAAAAAGCAAAAGTAGTAAAAATTTTTACCACATTAACATTTGCTAAAATGTTGGAAAATTATGCACCCTCTACGTTGGCTGCCAATTTCATGTAAATTTCAGCCTGTGCAAAAATCATAAAATTATGTACCGAGTTCCCATTTACGGACAACCCTCTACTTTCAATTTAAGAAAAAAAAAACCGACAAAAGGGAACCCTCTCCCCACCTTCGCTTCACTCCGACCTGATATCGGACTATCACGTACCCTATATTAATTTCACAACTAATCAATGGTCCCTATAAATTCTATCGAAGTAAATCGACAAAGTTCATTTCAATTTTCCCCTTCCCCAACCAGATATCGAAAAATCATATACTAATTTAAAAATCATGTATAAATTTAATCACCTCCTCTCACGTTCCCTGTAAATTTCAAGTAGATCGGCGATGTTTAAATTTTGCTCTATTGTTTTAAAGGGACGTCACTTTCCCCGATACAATATCGACAAACACCGTAGTGAATAGTACTGAAAATGAAAATTCTTGAAACTTTCCTTCAAGTGTGGGGCAAGGAAGGTTGCCTCTTCGTTCATAACCTTCCCCCACTGCCTATGTAAATTTCAAGAAAACTTATGAATTGTTGTTGTTTTTTTTTGCAGTTTTAGAGGAGGAACATCCTCCCCGACTAAATATCGGAAAGTGATGTAGCGTATCTTTTGTAAACGTCCCAGAAAATGTCATGCAAATTATAAGCCTAAAGGGGCGGCCTCTCTTCCGTCCAAATATCACAAAATCAGGTATCAACTATTAATATCGTAACCTCTCCCCAGTCCTCTGTAAATTTCAAGTAACTCGGTAAAGTTTAATTGTTTCTCTGTATGTACTTAAGAGAAGCGGATGTCTCCCTATGCCCTTTATTTTTTTTTTAAATCAGGAACCTGATATAAATTTCATAACCTCACCCATTTTTTCCGTAAAATTTCAGTCGGGGGAGTTTAGTTTTGTCTTCACTGTACTTAAAAAAAAAAGTCGGTCAAAAGGGTGGTCCCCCTCCCCGACCAAATATCGAAAAATAATGTAGCTGATTTTTATCTAGATGCCAACCCCAACATTCAATGAAAATTTCAAGCAAATCGAATAATTTTGTTCCAAGTTTAAAAAAGTAGGTCAAGGGGGAGGTTCCCCTCCCCGTCCACATATGAAACCATCAGGTACCCCATATTAATTCCATAACCTCACCGCATGTTCTCTGTAAATCTCAGATAATTTAGGAAATTTTAGTTTTTTCACTGTACTTAAAAAAAAGTCGAACAAAGGGGAGGTCCCCCTCCGCCACCAAATATCGAAATATAAAGTTGCGGATCTTTGTCTAGATGCCAAACCCAACCTTCAATGAAAATTTCAAGCAAATCGGTCAACTTTGGTCCAATTTTCAAAAAGTCCGACAAAGGGGAGGTCCCCCTCCGCGACCATATGTCAAAAAATGAGGTACCCTATTTTCAGCACATGAGTGCCCCCCACGATCTCTGAAAGTTTCAAGTAAATCGGTTCAGCCGTTTTCGCGCCAACCCGGAACATACAAATAAACAAACAAACAAACAAACAAATAAACAAACATAATTTGAATTTTATATATATAGATGGTTTTTTTGATTGTTGTTACATTAAACTGTAATAATATAAAAATTCCCAAGCCGAATTTTAGTACCTTCTGCCCAGTATTCAGTTAATTCTTTTTATTCAATCCAATCAGACGTAACATTGCAGAACATGAACTTATTGGCAATAATCATTGTGATTTGTGTCATCACAAATATCTTCAATTTCGATGGAGAACAAGGCGTTCGATTATCTTAGGCACTAAAATACCATCATGTAAATGGGAACAGATTTTGGGCTTGGTACCATAATGAACTCGAAAGTAAGTATTAATAGTAAATAAAATATGGATTGCGTCAGTGTTGCCAGGGAAAATGTTCGTTTTATCCTACTCCACATTCCCAAAAAAATGTCCCTACAATTCCTCCTACAATATTTTTCGTTAAATTTAAATAAATAAAATTTTGAGAAATTTTCCATAGAAATAAAATTTTGAGAAAAGTTTTTATAGAAATAAAATTTTGGGAAAATTTTCTATAGAAATAAAATTTTGACAAAATTGTCTATAGAAATAAAATTGTGACAAAGTTTTCTATAGAAATAAAATTGTGACAAAAATTTTCTATAGAAATAAAATTTTGACAAAATTTTCTATAGAATAAAATTTGGACAAAATTTTTTATAGAATCAATATTTTGACAAAATTTTGTATAGAAATATAATTTTGACAAAATTTTCTATAGAAACAAAATTGTGACAAAATTTTATATAGAAATAAAATTCTACAAAAATAACATTTTTACATGCTATTGAGATACTATTTTGACAAAAAATTTTATAGAAAAACAATTTTGACAGAATTTTCTATAGAAATAAATGTCACCAGCCATTACTGAGGTGGGATAATACACCGCTGAAAAACTTTTTGGTGTTCGGTCGAAGCAGGAATCGAACCCACGACCTTGTGTATGCAAGGCGGGCATGCTAGCCATTGCACCACGGTGGCTCCCTTGTATATAAATAAAATTTTGCAAAAATTTTCTATAAATAAAAAAAAAAAATTTACATTTTATATTCAGATAAAATTTTGACAACATTTGCTATAGAAATACAATTTTTACAAAATTTTCGTTAGAAATAAATTTTTTCCACCTTTTCTATAGAATTAAAATTTTTCCACAATTTTTTTATAGAAATAAAATTTTGCCAAAATATTTTATAGAAATAAAATTGTGACAAGTTTTCTATAGAAATAAAATTGTGACAAAAATTTTCTATAGAAATAAAATTTTGACAAAGTTTTCTATAGAAATAAAATTTGGACAAAATTTTTTATAGAATCACGGTGGCTCCCTTGTATATAAATCAAATTTTGCAAAAATTTTCTATAAATAAAAAAAAAATTTACATTTTATATTCAGATAAAATTTTGACAACATTTGCTATAGAAATACAATTTTTACAAAATTTTCGTTAGAAATAAATTTTTTCCACCTTTTCTATAGAATTAAAATTTTTCCACAATTTTTTATAGAAAAAAAATTTTGCCAAAATTTTCTATAGAAATAAAATGTTGACAATATTTTCAAAAGAAATAAAATTTTGACAAAATTTTCTATAGAAAAAATTTTTCACAAAATTTTCTATAAAAATAAAATTGTCACAAAAATTTTCTTTAGAAAACAAAAATTTGCAACTATTTTCTATATAAATAAAATTGTTCACAAATTTTGTATATACATAAAATTTTGCAAAAATTT